>NC_092085.1:5156379-5456637 GCF_043229965.1 Drosophila suzukii
TTCCACCTTGGCCGATATTTCCATTGTCGTGTGCCCATCGATCGCATCGTCCAGTGCCAATCGATCGCCTATCGATTTTGCAACTTTCATACTATAATATTCATAGGTAAGTTTTTTTTGCATTTCCTTCACTCCTTTTCATCTCATCCTTTCGTCCTCTCTCGCCCTTCACTCGTCCTCTGTTGGCAGCATCTGACTCCGCATTGGCAGCTTTTGAGAGCGGTTGCGGAGAGGACTTCGCATTCGCTTCGCAACCAGGACAGCCGGTAAGTATTTATGATGTCTTTCTGCTTCCTGCATTAAGCCCCCTTTAAATTTCAGGTTGCTGGTGCGGCCCATGCATGCCCCGTTCCTTTTCTTGTTTTTAGTCAACTGTTGGTGTGGTGCGTGTTTCTGTTTTTTTTTTTGTGACCAGCTGGCTACGGTGTAGATCTGATTCTGCACCGTCCTCCCCTTTTCCTCGGGTAACAACTAGACGAGCTCGTCCGGCGCATTCCGTATAGAATCTCCGGATGCTGCGGTGTATGTCTGGACTGCGCGTCTTGTGTTGCTTGTCTCCTTCCGCGCATACTCTCTTCTACGTTACCCGTATCCTTGTGCCGTTTTGTAAGTGTCCCTTCCGCCTGGCGTTATCGCGGATGACTCTGGCAACTGCCCGACGCTGAATCCTGTTGCCTTGCGGTCGGGATCACCATCCATCCCTATCCACGTCCTTGTGCCCTACCCTTGACCTTTCTGCGTGGCGTGTGGATGACTCTCGCTTCGGCCTGACGCCTAATCCTGTGGCCTCGCAGTCTGGATCAACGTGTGATCCTTATCCATGTCCTTGTTCTATCCTGATTGTCCTTTCCGTGTGGCGTATGGATGACTCTCGCTTCGGCCTGACGCCTAATCCTGCCGCCTCGTACCCGTTGTTAGACATCTGATGTTTCTGCTGTCTGCTCGTTTACTTGTTGCTTGAGCTCGCCAATGTGAACTGTCTTTTCTTTCTTCGACTGTGTGTGGCGAATTTTGCAGATCACTGGAGAGACGAAATCTACAACCTGGTAAGGGTCATCGTACCTCGGGGCTAGTTTTGCAGCGAATCCTTCGGCCGCTTTGGACAGGTGATGTTCCTTGGCCCACACTATGTCGCCCACCGCTGGTGACCATTGCCTCCTTCTCAGATTGTAGTGTCTGGCTTGGTCCTGGGACGCCTTTTCCATATTTCGCCGCACGATCTCGAATACCTCTTTTAGTTTGTTGGCATTTTCCTCAGGGGTCTCCGTAGCTCGTCCAGTGCCTAGGGTTTCCTTATCATATAGGCTGCTGGGTAGACGTGGTTCCCTTCCCTGGGTAAGAAACGCCGGTGTATGGCCGGTGGATTCCGATGTGCTCGTGTTCACTGCTAGCATAATCTCCGGCCACTTCTCGTCCCAGTTTCTCTGGTCCTGCCCTGCGAACTGCGCAATCATGGTCTTGACCGTTCTGTTTGCTCGTTCGGTTGGATTCTCTTGTGGTGTGTATGGCGCGGTGAATTGTTGACTGATACCCATCTCAGCCAGGAAATTTTTAAATATGCGGCTTGCAAACTGTACTCCATTGTCCGTTATGACCACCTTCGGGACCCCGTACCTTGCGATTATGCGCTCCCTAAACGCCTTCTTGAGCGACTCTGCCGTCGCACTGCGTAGGGGCACCAGTTCCGTCCATTTCGAAAACCTGTCTATCATGACCAGCAGCATTTGGTTCTCGTGCTTAGATCTTGGTAGGGGTCCAACAAAGTCTGCACATACCGTGGCCCATGGTTCCTCCGGCACTTGGGTCAACATCTTCCCAGCCGCCTGCATCTGATTGGGCTTAAACCGCATGCAAATCTCGCATTTTCGTACGTGAGCTCGGGCGTCTCTATGCATGCCTGGCCAGTAGTATCGGGCTGCCAACCGTACAATTGTCCTTCGGCTTCCTACGTGTCCCGCGGACGGTGCGTCGTGGTTTTCCCTCAACACTGTTTCTCGTAGTGACTTCGGGACGCACATCTTCCATGACGCGACGTCTTCACTGCCTGCTCGGTGAGGTATGTGTTCGTAACCAAGGTAACTCGGATCGATCTAGCATGGTTACGAACACGGGTCAAACGCACGCAAGCTCCAACACGACGGAGTTGCAAGTGGTCAGCGAGCCGAACATACCACCAATACAACTTATACGGAACAGCGACCAGGCGCACAGTGGCAGCACAATACAGTGCCGACGCTGCAAGTATGGGACAGCCAGTCACGACGATCAGTGGGTCAGCAGCCACGAGCAGCATACCGCTGACAGTGCAGCATAGACGATAAAATGTAGGTGAACCCAATATGAGGCGTAACATGTCAGTTAATATAAGCACCCAAGTTCCGGGTCATGATAGTATTTAAGCTCTGATCGACAGCTCAATAAAGTCAGTTACAAATCCAACCACTCACAAGTCTTCTCACTCTATATCGTAAAGACTCTTGTCAACTCACCCTAACACAGCTCATCGATCGCCTGTGGTCCGGCACCATACACCCTTAGCTATCTGTGTCGCGACGCGAATCGTCCTGTGTTCTCTAGTGTCCCCGTGCTAGCGACAGGTGTGCCATTATCCTCCTGATCCCGCGGAGCGACTTCAACACACTGTTGACCCCGGTTACACGAGTATCCGGCACCCCCTACTCACACAGTCCATATCGCCTGTGGTCCGGCACCGTGACACCCATAGTCACCCGTGTCGCGACGCGATCCGACTGCAACAAACAGCGTCCCCGTGCCCGCGACGAGCGTCTACACCCCTCCTCGTCCCGCGGAGAGACCCGACCTTGTCCATCTGACTTTGGGCAAGAACATTGGTGACCCCGACGTGATCCTTTACCAACAAAGGATCACACTTCAGCATCCGCCTTCCACATAGGCAGCACACACGCCGGTTTGCACAGGTAAGACGTTCTTACACAAACACCTGTCAAGCCTAGCTTAAGAACCGCAGTCAGCAAAATTTACTGAATACCTGCACTATGTCGACCTCATTCATTGAGCAGACAAACCAAACCAGAATCGATTTACACAATCGATTGTTAGACGACCAAAACGAGCTGCAAGGAAAAATACAACAGCTTATAAAGAATTACGGCAAGGATTCTGCCGACAGACGCCTCCGAGAAGGCTAATATGCCGGTAGATTAGACCAACTAAAGGAGCTCTGGCAACAATTTTGTGATCTGGATGAAGAGGTCCAGCAAGCGGCACTACCCACGGGAAGTGAATACTCCTCACGACTAACAGCACTTAAGGAGCTGGTTGAAAAATATCAAAGGATCTTCCTGGACAACATACCGACTGGAAGCGATCCACCAAAGGCCCCCAGACGAACCTCAGCGAACATCAAGATCACAACAGGAGAGCAAGTAAAGGGAAGCTCCACAATTGATACGGTAATTCGACAGTTGCAGAGAAGATGCAACGAATTGGAATCATCACTAACATTAGCCTCAAACGCTCCAACCGTCACCCCAGCCCTACAAAGGCACCTGGATCTCCATTGGGCATTACTGAGGCAAGCCCACGATGAATTGGATAGCACACCTGGGGCCGCAGCTCGGGCAGAAGCAGAGCTAGCCCAATTCCACACGTTATATGAAGAATACGAAATGAACCTACTTCGAGAAAACGATGCGCCAATGAGCCTAAACTTGGCATTGCCGCCAATTAGCATTCCAGAATTCAATGGCGAGTATCTAGACTGGCCACGGTTCCATGACCTTTTTGTAGAGTTAGTACACAATAAACCATATTCGGCCAGCCAAAAACTACATATTCTACAAAGCTCTCTTCGTGGTGAAGCAAGGAACGTCTTGACAGACACCGCCTTCTCACAGGGTGGCTATGACGACACCTGGTTGCGCCTAAAGGCCAGGTACCAGAACGGAAAGATACTAGTATTCGCCGCCATAGCAAAAATCGTTGATTATAAACCTATAGACGGCTCTTCACGTCAGCTCAGGGCTTTACATGACACGATCAAGAATTCAATGAGTACTCTAAAAAACCTGGAAATCTGCACAAAGAGCTGGGATCCAATTATAGGGTTCTTAGTGCGGCGAAAACTAGATCAGTATACGTTAGCCGCTCTCGAAGACTCAGCCAACTCACCAACAGAAGTCCCGTTGCTGGAAAGTGTTTTAGCCTTTTTAAAACGGCGATCCGGCATGTTGGAAACACTGGACGCTCAACCCAAAACATTGGTATCACGAGATAACACTTGTAAAATTTGCAACATAGCCACACACCGGCCCCTATCCTGCAACATGTTTCGAAAAATGAGTCCGGAAGAACGTCGGCAGGCAATGACGAAGATTGCAGGCTGTGCCAATTGTCTGTCAAACTACCATAAGACAAACAGCTGCCCGTCGCCAATGACCTGTCGCTTTTGCCGTCAACGGCATCATTCCATGTTGCACAAACATCCAGAATCCACGGCGCCGGTTGTTGCCATTGCTACCATAGATCAACCATTGCAAGCGATGGATACTTCAGATCCAAATCTGCAGACCCCAATGATCAACAAGGTGTCTGCGTTGACCCTCAGCCAACCACCAAACCCGTACGTATTACTCCCCACAGCCATGGTGGCAATACAAGGACAAACCGCAAGGCGAGAAAAGTGTCGCGCAGTCATCGACCCTGGCTCTCAGCTTAATCTCATGTCCAGCAGGATGGTGGACCAACTTGCTATCCCCACCTTCAGCACATCACAAGGTATCTCAGGGATTGGAGAAACGGCGCAAGGATCTTCGTCATGGGCACGCGTGCGGCTGTCATCATTAAGGTCGAACTTTCAGAAGGAGATTGTTGTGTTTATCCTACCACGACTGACGAAGAACCAACCGTCGGAATCCATAGACGAAGGACTTAGTCTTCCGAGCACGGTAGTGTTAGCGGACCCCGAATTCGGCCAACCCGGAAGCATAGATTTGCTACTGGGAGCCGAGGTGTATTCTCGATTGATAAGACCCGGACTTATCAGTTTGGGGGATGATAAGCCAACTCTACAAGAAACCACTCTTGGGTGGATTGTGTTCGGCGCAGTGAGGCGACGAGTGCCAGCAGCCATGGCAGGAAATGTCATGACAATAACACGGGAGGATCCATTACCAGCTCTGGAAAAATTTTGGAAGCTAGATACGTTTAACACGGAGGTACCAGCAATGACAGTCCAAGAGAGACTTTGTGAAGAACATTTTCTATCAAACGTTCAAATCTGCCCGGATCAACGACTAATGGTAAGGTTGCCGTTCGCAGAAAGTCCAAGGGAGCTAGGAAAAACATTGGCGTTGGCTCAACGGAGATTTTCCAGCCTAGAACGTCGGTTTACGAGACCTCAGCAAAAAAATATATATAGATACATATGTAACAGTAGAATAAGCAATTTATTAAGTATTAAACAGTAACAAAGGCAGATCCAATATCGCATTCGACACCGGAATCCGATTCATCATACCAGGATGGCACGTCCGCACGCAAAACAGGGCTGTCACTACGATGCAAGGCCAGGACAGCACGCCGGAAAACCAAGAAAGACCCGTCGTGCAATAAGAGGAAGGACTCAGGATGAAGTTGGACCACACGACCAGCTGGATATCGCAGGTTGCGCCAAACGAAACCAATCGGACTACGTATCCACAGTTGGTTTCCTCGACGAAATATCTTGGGACTATTTGGATAAAGGAGATGCAGTCCTTGTGGAAGACGAGTAGACTCCTCCGCAGATGCGAACTGAACCACGAGATCAGTACAAGGAACGAGCAACATGTCGACAACTGACAAACAGTGGCTACCCTCCGCTTTTATTGACGAACCCGTCAATGGGGGGGAGAATGTTCGTAACCAAGGTAACTCGGATCGATCTAGCATGGTTACGAACACGGGTCAAACGCACGCAAGCTCCAACTCGACGGAGTTGCAAGTGGTCAGCGAGCCGAACATACCACCAATACAACTTATACGGAACAGCGACCAGGCGCACAGTGGCAGCACAATACAGTGCCGACGCTGCAAGTATGGGACAGCCAGTCACGACGATCAGTGGGTCAGCAGCCACGAGCAGCATACCGCTGACAGTGCAGCATAGACGATAAAATGTAGGCGAACCCAATATGAGGCGTAACATGTCAGTTAATATAAGCACCCAAGTTCCGGGTCATGATAGTATTTAAGCTCTGATCGACAGCTCAATAAAGTCAGTTACAAATCCAACCACTCACAAGTCTTCTCACTCTATATCGTAAAGACTCTTGTCAACTCACCCTAACACAGCTCATCGATCGCCTGTGGTCCGGCACCATACACCCTTAGCTATCTGTGTCGCGACGCGAATCGTCCTGTGTTCTCTAGTGTCCCCGTGCTAGCGACAGGTGTGCCATTATCCTCCTGATCCCGCGGAGCGACTTCAACACACTGTTGACCCCGGTTACACGAGTATCCGGCACCCCCTACTCACACAGTCCATATCGCCTGTGGTCCGGCACCGTGACACCCATAGTCACCCGTGTCGCGACGCGATCCGACTGCAACAAACAGCGTCCCCGTGCCCGCGACGAGCGTCTACACCCCTCCTCGTCCCGCGGAGAGATCCGACCTTGTCCATCTGACTTTGGGCAAGAACAGTATGTTTCTGTACAGTGTCTCACCATCCATAACATAGTCCGGGTACTTCTGCGGTTGGGTCCTTATCTTTTCGCCCATGTCCTTGATCCAGCTGCACTCTCCTGAGGTTATTGTTGCCGATGCCTCTTTTACTCCTCGTAGCGTCTCTGGTAGTGGTTGTCTGGATAATGCGTCGGCCACCACGTTTAGCTGGCCCATTCTGTACGAAAGTCGAGTAGTTCTTTTCCGCGCCGTTCAGTGTTCGGCTCGAGTAGGAGATTACTCTTTCGCCCTTTTCGGTGTCCTGGGTCAGTATCGCTCCGATGCCGTAGTCGCTGGCGTCTGTTTGCAGGATGAAAGTTCTACTGAAGTCCGGGCATGCTAGCACTGGATCTGCCACGAGTCTTGCCTTAACCACTCCCACTTACTGCCTTTGCGCAGCAGGTCGTTCAGGGGTTTGACGATTCTGGAAAAATCTGGTACAAACCGGCGGTACCACGACGCTACTCCTAGGTATTGCCGGAGCTCTTTGACAGTCGATGGCGGTTCTAGTTCGGCGATGGCGGCTACTTTTTCTGGATCTGTTCCTATTCCCTCGCTAGTCACTCGATGACCCAGGTACAGCAGCTCCTTTTTGAAGAATTGGCATTTTTCTGGATTCAGCCTCAGATTTGTCTCCTTTAGACGCCGGAACACTTCCCTCAGGTTTCTTTTGTGTTCTTCCAGCGTGCGACCGATCACTATTATGTCATCCTGGTAAGCGAATGCGTGAGGTGACATCTCGGGGCCAATTACTTGGTCCAAGACTCGCTGAATCGTTGCCGACGCCGAGTGAAGTCCGAACGGCATTACCCTCCACTGAAACAGACCTTTGCCTGGTACCGTAAATGCTGTATATTGCCTGCTACTTTCTTCCAGTGGGATCTGCCAGTATCCATCCTTCAGGTCCAAACTGCTGATGTACCGCGCTTCTCTTAGTTGATCTAGGATGTAGTTTATGCGGGGCATTGGGTAGGCATCCTTCACTGACTTCGCGTTGATCTGCCTGAAGTCGACACACAGTCTCCACTTGCCTGTCTTCTTTTTCACCATCAAGATGGGGGAGCTGTATGGGCTCTTTGAATGCTCTATGAACCCCATTTGGAGAAGCTCGTCCACCTTTGCGTTGATTTCCCCTTGAATTTTTGGGTTCTTTGGGTAGTATCTCTGCTTGATTGGCTTGTCGTCCTTCATTTTGATCTGGTGTTCTGCCATATTCGATGTTCCCGACATTGTGCTGAAGTCTGCCAGCTCTGTTTCAAGGAACGCTGTAGTATCGTCCAACTCGTTTACTTGTTGAACGACTGCTACTGATAGCTTCTCCTCGAGCCATCCATTGTGTCGGTTCCTGGCTGGTATTATTATTTCGTGTCCAGCACACCTTATCTCGGTTCCGACATGTTTCAGGAAGTTCCATCCCAACACTAATGGATCCACTACCCCGGGTAAAATCAACAGGCTCATGGTCACTTGTTTGTTGCCGAATTTGACCTCCACCTCGAGCTGCGCATTAATTCCGCCGCACCTTCCATCTGCCAACCTAACTTGCCGTCTCGTCCTTGTAATCTTTCCTAGAGCAGCAATATTGTCCGCCAATTCTTCGCTAACGAAGCTTGCCGTTGCTCCGGTGTCGATTGTGGCTTTGTAGCTTTTCCCACCAATCATCACAGCTGCGGACAACTGCTGCTCCTCCTCGCTTAGCTCGCCCGTTAGTTTGGAGTGGTGGCATTGTGCGATCCCCGCTCGCCTCTCTGCGGCTGAGATCGCTGGCCATTTCCCGATCGTTGGCAGCAATCGACGCTCCTAACACCCACCTTGCCGCATATCCAGCAAAACAGCAGCCGCTGGTTACGACATCCTCTAGCCCAGTGTCCGTTCCCACCGCATTTCCGACAGGCCTCCTGCGGGTCTGTGATATGGGTGGCATCTTGTGGCCTCAGTGTGTTGCTTGGCGGCCTCCACAAGGTATTGTTTGGCTGTCTCTGTTCCTGTGGGGGTGGTGTCCCATGACCTCCGCGTGGTGCGTCTGTTGCCTGCTGTCGTCTGGCTTGGTGTGGTGGTGACCATTGGTCGTTTCCTCGTATGTCCTGGTTATCTGTCTCCTCGCATCTTCTGCATGTCACCTGTGTTGGTGACGCCGACTTGGTCCTTGAGAACTTGTTCTCCTGTGCGAAAACTTCCCGTTCCTTTTCAAGTTCTTCGTACTCGTCTGCTAATATCATCAGCGTGTCCAGGTCCGACACTTTGCACGCCCTTAGGAAGATCCTTAGACTACGGGTGGAGTTTGCCTTGATGATCCTTAGGGTCTCTTTAGCGGAGTAATTAAGTGGCCTCACCATCGTCTGCATGTCGATCATGTAGTCCTTGAACGACTCGCTGAAGCCTTGCTTCCTTTGCCGGACCTGGTCCGCCAGCCTGGTGAAGAAATCTCTTGGTAGGAAATATGTGTGGAAACTTTCAATGAATTCTGCCCAAGTTCTCCACTTGAACGACTCGCTGAAGCCTTGCTTCCTTTGCCGGACCTGGTCCGCCAGCCTGGTGAAGAAATCTCTTGGCAGGAAATATGTGTGGAAACTTTCAATGAATTCTGCCCAAGTTCTCCACTGCTTATTGTTGGCGATGAACCATTTCAAAGCCCTTCCTTTTAGCAACTCCGGCATCGCTCGAGGGATCATATCGAGCTCCAAACCGTACGTGTTGGCGGACCATTCTACTTGCTCCAGGAACTCGAATGGTTTTTCCGCCCCGTCGAACCTGAACGACCATTCACGGACCTGTTTAGCGACCTTTGCATAGTCCGACTGGCTTGGTCTCGGGGTTAGCGCTGCTGCTTTCTTTTCTTGGCTTGATTCTCTCCTGTGGGCCTCTTTTTGCATGTTGTCAATGCTCAGGCTTGCCACAAAGTTGTCCCCTTCAGCGTTCGTTAACGTAATGCTTGGGCCAGCTCTGTCGTAGTATGTTGCCTCCAGCTCGGCCCAGATGTCGACGAGTTGTGGATCGTTCTCTGTTTCGGAGTAGTATTCCGATAGTGCCTTCCTCATGTCGTCTAGCCTGCCCTCCAGGGCGACATTGAGCCTCTGTGCGACATGGGCGAAGTCTTCCTTCTTGAGGCGGTAAATCCACTTCTTTCCCATTTTTACTGTGCTGTTCTCACTGTTGGGACAATCACGTTGGGCGCCAGATGTAACGAACTGATTTTGTATGTCTGCTCGCTACGAGATTCGTGCGGCTAGCTCAGAAGATTGTGCGTTCGTCCCACCAAATTTATATGACGTGATTGCCCGTAGATCAGTGAGAAAACAAAGTGTTCAAATGGTAACAGTGGGATTTATTCTCGTGGTATTGGTACAGCGGGTGTGTGGCTATGCTGGCTTCTGTATCTCCTTGTTCTGGTTCCGCCGGCTGCTGGTGCTCCTTCTTCTGGCTTGTCGACGCGTTGACTCGGCTTCCGCTTGGATCCTGGGTCTCGGGACGCTCGTAGTGGCCGCCTCTGTTCACTCGCCGACGCGCTGCCTCGGGGTCGCTTGTTGCGCCTTAGACTCGCAGAGAGTTCGGCCTTGTGGGCTTAGGGAAGCGTCACCGTTCTCAGACTAGGGTGAACAAGCCTTGCTCTCCAGGCTGACGCCTTTCGAGGCAATACCTGTCCCTTGCTCTGTCCCGGACGGTCCCGATAGGTTCTTGCTCAGTTCGCGCTGACAGTCAAGGCTGCCGCCCGGAGGCTGTCTAGCGGTTCACTTCGCTTTACGCCTAGCGCAGACGAACGTTCCACCCGGCTTCACCCTAATGCGTGACGTCCGCGACGCTCCTGCGCTCCCCAATGAGCTCCGCGCGGCGATGGTAACGTGGCTGCCGGAAATGTCTGCTGGCGTCGCTGTCGATGTCCTCTGCGCTGTCTTCTGACCAGTATCTCGTTGTTCTGGCGCTCGGGGAGCTGGGCGGTCGCTGCTCGGGAACTTCGCCGGTAATCGCAGGGCTCTCCAGGCTGCCGCCTCTTGAAACCGCAAATCGATCTACCACTCGTCCGTCACGCCAGGTCCTGCTTGGTCGGGCAAGGTACGCTGGGTCGCAGACAACTTTCCTCCCCAAGCTGACGGCTCTTCGTCGTAGGACTCTTTTGCTTGTCTCTGACAGACCCGCCGGGCGACTCGCCAGGGTGTGGTCGTGACAAAGTTAGAAAACAAACGCCTTGACTTAGCCGCGTGATGCCTTTCAGAACTCAGCCACCTGTGTCTCAATTCGGAGATTCCTGATGTCCTAATCCCGAACGTCTCGACGTGGCGATCTTGCTCCTTGTATGCTTCCCACGGCGCTGCTTCCGACGACTCGCTTGGTTGTAGCTCCCTCGTAGATTATTTGCTTGACTGACTGTTTATTTGGTACTTTAATTGATCTTGACGGTTTGACTCCTCGTGATCGACTGATCCAGCTGCCAGCGCTCTGCGGCCTTATATAGGGCCTCCAAGCACCGCTATTTCCCTTTTGCGCACGGCCCGCTGGATTTCTACACTCTGGGTCCAAAGTTCGTGCCTCCTGGATGACCCACATGTCCTTTATGTACCGCTTCCAATAGATGTTCCGCCCACTGCTGCCGTTCCGCTGATTCCCGTGCCGCTTGTGGCACGCCTGTGTGCCGCTCCACTGCCGAGATGTGGCACTTCCTCTCCCGGTCCAAAGTTCACGGGAGAGTCCAAAGTCCGGTGGAGTTCCGTTATCCCCTTTTGCATACGGCACTCTTGCTCTGCCCGCGAAGTCTCCATTCTCTCTCGATCTCCATCCTTGGTCTCCAAACTCTCTCGCTCTCCTTCATTGGTCTCCAAACTCTCTCGCTCTCCTTCGTTGGTCTCCAAACTCTCTCGCTCTCCTTCATTGGTCTCCAAACTCTCTCGCTCTCCTTCGTTGGTCTCCAAACTCTCTCGATCTGGTAAGCGGCCGGCCATCTGCTGCTGCTTCTATTTGTGGGGAGTTATTCAACTCCTCACAATGTCTGAAATACCGACTTCCCAATCATCGTTCATGTCTTCTGGAATGTTAACAATGTTTGTAAATGCTCACTTTACGTTGTCAGGAAATACATTCATTGAGTCATTACTTAACAATGTGATAAAAATCTCATTTAAATAACCCATATTTGATTTTTATGGAAGTTAATGATAGGAAATCCAATTTAATTTATTTTTACCAGTACTGGATTTTTTGTTCTAACCGATCGCATTAATCTTTCACGTCCTGTTACATATTTAATATTTTGATAAGGTAAAGTTTCCGTTTTCAATTTTTGTAGTTTTGCTTTGAATTTGCGTTGTCGTTCATTAAGCTTCAATTTGAGCACTGGTTTCTCTAATCCTATTTTCTTTTTATCTGTTTCACTATCTAAAAAAGAGGTATCACTCACTTTTCGCTTATCTGATACAACATTTTCTTTTTTATTATACCCGTTACTCGTAGAGTAAAAGGGTATACTAGATTCGTCGGAAAGTATGTAACAGGCAGAAGGAAGCGTTTCCAACCCCATAAAGTATATATATTCTTGATCAGGATCACTAGCCGAGTCGATCTAGCCATGTCCGTCTGTCCGTCTGTCCGTCTGTCCGGATGAACGCTGAGATCTCGGAAACTATGGGAGCTAGGCTATTGAGATTTGGCGTGCAGATTCCTGAGCTTCCTACGCAGCGCAAGTTTGTTTCAGTAGACTGCCACGGCCACTCTAACGCCCGCAAACCGCCCAAAACTGTGGCTCCTACAGTTTTGATGCTAGATAGAAAATTTTAACTGAAATGTAATGTTCTCATCAATACCTATCGATTGACCCAAAAAAAAGTTTGCCACGCCCACTTTAACGCCCACAAACCGCAAAACCCTGTGACGCCCACAATTTTCATGCTAGATAAAAAATTTTAACTGAAATGTATTGGTCTCGTCAATACCTATCGATTGATCAAAAAAAAAATTTGCCACGCCCACTCTAACGCCCATAACGCTTAAATCTGTATACCGCCGGTAGGTGGCGCATTTTAGTCTCGCTTTGCTGCTTGCATATCTCCATTTAGCTGAGTAACGGGTATCTGATAGTCGAGGTACTCGACTATAGCGTTCTCCCTTGTTTGAACTAAAATCCTCATTATCACTTTCAGGTGGTAAATCGGGAAACTCAAATTTTTCCGGACGTGAGTGATCGTACTTTGATGTTGATTTTGATGTGCTGGGTTTTATATCAATCCAATCAGTGTTTTGGGATTCAATTGTTTTGGTTGTAATAGGATTCGCTTTTTGTTCATTTTGAAAATTCCATGATTTATTACGTTTTTTATACCCGTTACTCGTAGAGTAAAAGGGTATACTAGATTCGTCGGAAAGTATGTAAAAGTATGTGAGTGATCGTACTTTGATGTTGATTTTGATGTGCTGGGGTTTATATCAATCCAATCAGTGTTTTGGGATTGAATTGTTTTGGTTGTAATAGGATTCGCTTTTTGTTCATTTTGAAAATTCCATGATTTATTACGTTTTTTATACCCGTTACTCGTAGAGTAAAAGGGTATACTAGATTCGTCGGAAAGTATGTAACAGGCAGAAGGAAGCGTTTCCGATCCCATAAAGTATATATATTCTTGATCAGGATCACTAGCCGAGTCGATCTAGCCATGTCCGTCTGTCCGTCTGTCCGTCTGTCCGGATGAACGCTGAGATCTCGGAAACTATGAGAGCTAGGCTATTGAGATTTGGCGTGCAGATTCCTGAGCTTCTTACGCAGCGCAAGTTTGTTTCAGTAGACTGCCACGCCCACTCTAACGCCCACAAACCGCCCAAAACTGTGGCTCCTACAGTTTTGATGCTAGAATAAAAATTTAAACTGAAATGTAATGTTCTCATCAATACCTATCGATTGACCCAAAAAAAAGTTTGCCACGCCCACTTTAACGCCCACAAACCGCAAAAACCTGTGACGCCCACAATTTTCATGCCAGATAAAAAATTTTAACTGAAATGTATTGGTCTCGTCAATACCTAGCGATTGATCCAAAAAAAAAATTTCCCACGCCCACTCTAACGCCCATAACGCTTAAATCTGTATACCGCCGGTAGGTGGCGCATTTTAATCTCGCTTTGCTGCTTGCAAATCTCGAGTCGAGGTACTCGACTATAGCGTTCCTCCTTGTTACGTTTTTTATTTAGATAGTAACTTAATTCTTGACGAATTTTGACCCATTTATCGAAATCACTTATTTTGTTATTATTTAATATTGGTAAAAATTGTATATTTATTAATTCATTTCCTCTATCATTGTTTATCAATTTCTAATAGCTGTTAGGATGCATTAAAATTACTTTGCTTAAATTATGTTTATTCTTAATCATTATACCCGTTACTCGTAGAGTAAAAGGGTATACTAGATCCGTCGGAAAGTATGTAACAGGCAGAAGGAAGCGTTTCCGACCCCATAAAGTATATATATTCTTGATCAGGATCACTAGCCGAGTCGATCTAGCCATGTCCGTCTGTCCGTCTGTCCGGATGAACGCTGAGATCTCGGAAACTATGAGGGCTAGGCTATTGAGATTTGGCGTAAAGATTCCTGAGATTCTTACGCAGCGCAAGTTTGTTTCAGTAGACTGCCACGCCCACTCTAACGCCCACAAACCACCCGAAACTGTAACTCCTACAGTTTTGATGCTAGAAAGAAAATTTTAACTGAAATATATTGTTCTCATCAATACCTATCGATTGACCTAAAAAAAGTTTGCCACGCCCACTTAAACGCCCACAAACCGCGAAAACCTGTGACGCCCACAATTTGCATGCTAGATAAAAAATTTTAACTGAAATGTATTGGTGTCGTCAATACCTATCGATTGATAAAAAAAAAAATTTGCCACGCCCACTCGGACGCCCATAACGCTTAATTCTGCATACCGCCGGTAGGTGGCGCATTTAAATCTCGCTTTGCTGCTTGCAAATCTCCATTTCCCTTTGAGTAACGGGTATCTGATAGTCGAGGTACTCGACTATAGCGTTCTTCCTTGTTTTGAATAAAATGCCGGCTGGACGTTTATTGTCTGAGGGCGAGAAAGGTAGAATTAAAGCCTACAACGATGCAGGCTTTAATGTGAGCGAAATTTCTAGAAAAATTGGCCGAACGCGTTGTGTTATAACCAATTTTCTAAGAAATCCGGAAGAATATGGTGTGAAGCGCAGTTCTGTGAGAAAACCAAAACTGGATGACCGCGATAAACGTCGCATAATTTTGGAAGCGAGCAATTCTTTTGCTTCGTGCTCCACCATTGCCGCAGGTTGCACTAAGCCTGTGTCCAGGATGACTGTTTGGCGGGCGCTGAAAGCATCCGAAGTAATTGTTAGAGGAATATTGAAAAAGGCCCCGTCCTTAAAGCCGCGCCACAAAACTGAAAAAACCCTTCAGAGAAACTGGGCCTCGGTATGCAATTTTAGCTCGATTTTTTTTACACAGATTTGTTCATAATTTCTCATTTAGATAATTTTTTCTGATGAGAAAAAATTTAATCTTGACGGCCCAGATGGTTTTCGGCACTATTGGAGAGATTTGAGAAAGGATCCACTTATTTTTTCCAAACGAAATTTTGGAGGCGGATCCGCAATGGTTTGGGGAGCCTTTAATGCGTCGGGAACGCTTGATCTCTGCTTCACAAGCTGCAGGATGAATAGTGGAGATTATAAGAGAGTATGGGAAGAGCGTCTTCTGCCATATTTGGAAACAAATATGGACAGAAACCTTGTTTTCTTGCAGGATAACGCATCAATTCACAGGAGCAGAGAGACGCTGGGCTTCCTAAATGTTCACAATGTAAATGTTTTGGAATGGCCAGTGTGCTCTCCG
This sequence comes from Drosophila suzukii, assembly GCF_043229965.1. Taxonomy (NCBI): domain Eukaryota; kingdom Metazoa; phylum Arthropoda; class Insecta; order Diptera; family Drosophilidae; genus Drosophila; species Drosophila suzukii. The sequence goes on from NC_092085.1 coordinate 5,171,916, forward strand.
GATCTAAACCCCATTGAAAACATATGGGGACTCTTAGCCAGGCGAGTGTACGCCAATAACACCCAGTTTGAGAGCGTTGAAAGCCTTAAGGAAGAAATTTTGGCTCAATGGGCTCTTTTAGATATAAATTTATTAAAAAATTTGATAAATTCAATGCCTAAAAGGCTTTTTAAGGTAGGAAAGGCTCATGGTGGCCAAATTAATTATTAAATAACAGTTTAAACATTAAAACATTACTTAAATCATACAAAATTGAAAAGTGTCGTATAATTTAGTTACAATTGCAGGCATAGCAAAAATGGAGTTTTTGAGCTTTTGTTACCGCTACTTGAAAACGCAAGATGCAACCAGAGATAAGAAGATCAGAATTAAAGCAGAATTAATACAGCTTTCGTTCTGCATACTCATTTTGGCTTTCTTTTGCTTTCCCACTCTCCTACGAGGGTCGAAACTAAAATTGTCGAGGTGTCGTATAAATATGGGCAGGAGTAAGCAGTTGCATCCATTCGTCTTTATCAAATCCAATGAAATTATTTTTACTTTGCTGCATCCAAACCATCGGCAAAAATTTTCGAGTAGTTGACAGACCACATTTCAATTTTAAGTTATGAACAAAATAATACTCGAATCCAAAAATGACTTCGTGGTCCTGTTTCTTTTAAAAATTTTTTTTTCTTTTAGTTACACACATGTCCATCAGGTAAGACTACTTTAAATAAACTGTAGATATGTTCTAGTCTTACCGGTATATAAAGGAGAAAGCCCTAGCAAGCACACCCTCAGTTGATTAAAAAATCTCAACCAATGATGAACACAGTCGATCGTAATTCAAGCATTATAGTACATTTTCAATATGTACTTGGTAACAACAAACAAGTTTTCGTTAAGGAGCTGGCGTTTATGCCTGCTGGAACTGATATACCTAATTTTTTCCATTTCAAACCGCCATATAACATAAAAGAATTGGATAATGGAGCTCTTAAGCAGCACCACCTTAACCAGCAGAACGTAAACGGATTGGATTGGTCAGCTGGAGGTATTCCATACACAAGTCTTGAAGAAATACTCACACCACTCAATAAGTATCACACAGTTCTTGTTCGTGGTGAAATTAAAAAGAATTTTTTAATCAAGTATTTATCAACAAACATAATCGATATAGATATTTGAAGAAGTTTAACTCAACTACCCAATTTTTTTACGAATTGTAGAATACACAAGAAAAAACTTCCACTTCGATGTTCATTAAATAATTTATTTAAGCTGTTTGTATTCTTAGAAAACACCAATTATGAAATATATCGTAATGGTGACACATGTGTTTAAAATTTAGTAAAAAGAAATTCATAGTCCTCTCAGGTTGTCTATTATTATGGATTATTTTAAGAGATTTTTTGGAAATGATCCCCGTAAAAATGTATACACGCAACTTATTTATTGTAATTATTGCGGATCTGATACTTATTTCGATAAGAACTGCTCCAAGAAACGCGATCAAGAGAATATTAATAAAACCTAGTATAACTTAAAAACATTATATAAGCAATTAGTAATAATATAATATATTAAAATTCATTCCGAATAAAATAAATTTTTTTAATAAAAAAAATGTTTACACAATTTATACATCCTTTTACAATGCTTATTTGTGGACCCTCAGGATCGGGAAAAACAACCTTTTTAGAAAATCTAATCACCAAAAAGAATGATCTTTTTAATATTCCAATAGATCGAATTATTTGGTGTTATGCAGAGGAGAGTGCCAAACCCAATTTCGAAAAGATTGAATATTTTAAAGGAGTCCCTGAAACAGTTGAAAATGAAACGAATGAACCAATTCTTTTAATATTGGATGACTTGATGATGGGAGCCTTTAATAAATATGTGTGTGAGCTGTTTACAAAAGGATCACACCATAGGAATTTATCAGTAATAGTGGTAACTCAGAACATATTTCATAAATCTTCGCACACCAGAGATATTTCACTAAATACCAAATACATTGTTGCTTTCAAAAATCCTCGTGATAAGCTTCAATTTCAATGTTTAGCAAGACAAATTTACCCAGAAAACCCCACGGAGCTATTTAGAATATATAAAGAAGTAACTGAGCAACCTCACGGATATTTACTTATTGATCTCACTCAGGGCATTAACGATCTCTAAAGATTTAGATCTGACATTTTTAATTCAGAATATTCTGTGTGCTATTCAAATGAAAATGGTTTACAAAAAAAGCCTAAATCGCTTGAAAGCGAACAAACATTTATTGTATGTGCTCAAAAAGGCCGACAATAGACTACGTAAGGCAATTATAAGCAATAGTAATAGTGACCTGGTAAAAACAGTAATAGAGATTGTATTGAACACATTACAGGGAAACCATAAAGTTACTAAATCCCATCTTAATGCTCTAAAAAAGTATAAAAATGCATTGCGCTACCTTTCGTGCCCAAAGCGTACATTAAACTCTAAGAGAAAAGTCCTTATTCAAAAAGGGGGATTTCTACCGATTCTAATAACTTCATTGCTTTCTGGAATTTTTGGAAAACTATTAAAAAACAAGGAAGAACGCTATAGTCGAGTACCTCGACTATCAGATACCCGTTACTCAAAGGGAAATGGAGATATGCAAGCAGCAAAGCGAGATTAAAATGCGCAACCTACCGGCGGTAGACAGATTTAAGCGTTATGGGCGTTAGAGTGGGCGTGGCAAATTTATTATTGGATCAATCGATAGGTATTGACGACACCAATACATTTCAGTTAAAATTTTTTATCTAGCATGCAAATTGTGGGCGTCACAGGTTTTCGCGGTCTGTGGGCGTTTAAGTGGGCGTGGCAATCGATAGGTATTGATGAGAACAATACATTTCAGTTAAAATTTTTTATCTAGCATCAAAACTGTAGGAGTTACAGTTTTGGGCGGTTTGTGGGCGTTAGAGTGGGCGTGGCAGTCTACTGAAACAAACTTGCGCTGCGTAAGAAGATCAGGAATCTGTACGCCAAATCTCAATAGCCTAGCTCTCATAGTTTCAGCGTTCATCCGGACAGACAGACGGACAGACGGACGTGGCTAGATCGACTCGGCTAGTGATCCTGATCAAGAATATATATACTTTATGGGGTCGGAAACGCTTTCTTCTGCCTGTTACATACTTTCCGACGATTCTAGTATACCCTTTTACTCTACGAGTAACGGGTATAATGATTAAGAAAAAACATAATTTAAGCAAAGTAATTTTAATGCATCCTAACAGCTATCAGAAATTGATAAACAATGATAGAGGAAATGAATTAATAAATATAAAATTTTTACCAATATTAAATAATAACAAAATAAGTGATTTCGATAAATGGATCAAAATTCGTCAAGAATTAAGTTACTATCAAAATAAAAAACGTAATAAATCATGGAATTTTCAAAATGAACAAAAAGCGAATCCTATTACAACCAAAACAATTGAATCCCAAACCACTGATTGGATTGATATTGTAATACTCCAGTAATAACACGTGTATAGTAGTTTTAATAACTTTTATTAAACAGTCGCTATTGCTCGCTACCGCTCGCTTTCGTTGCTTATCGTCGACTCCTTCTTGAACTCAACATACGACGCGATTCAACACGCGTCGTGGTGAGTTTATGTATCCAGTGTTGGGCTCGAATCCCGATCAGCTGACACGGGTTCCCACATCTCTCCTTTTTTTTTCAGACGCAGTTTTAGACCTCCCTGTGGCATCTGTGAGGTGAGCTCCGCGTCAATTGGTTTGGCCGGGAATGATTCATCAGTCCTTTTCGGGGACTGGCCCTTCTCTGGCTGAACTGCAGCAGAGGATTCGACTTTCTTGAGGTGACTGGCGTTCCTGGTATACGACTTCCCATTTCCGGTTACCTGGACCACATCACCGTCTCTGCTGGTCACCTCGTAAACCGTTGGATCGAACGTTGGTGTTAGCTTGTGGGGGATAATAACATTTTTAATTAGAACCCTGTCACCTACAGTTAATTGAATATCTTTTGCTCCTCTAGCTGCATCTGCTACCTTCTTCCCTTTTTCTTTCTGGCACATGTCCTTATCTCTTTCCTCCGAGTCCACATCCTGATCCAAAATATCCTCAATTCCGGGAATTTTATCTCGAATCGTCCGATTGTACATCAGCTGGGTTGGAGCTGCACCCGTTGTACTATGCGGTGTTACATTATACATAAGAACGAACTTTTGCAACTCCTTCTTATTGTTACTTCTACTCGCATATGCGATTTTGAGACGTTTAACCAGCGATTTATTCATATTCTCCACCTCGCCGTTCGCTTGTGGCCAATATGGAGGAGTTGTACGCAACTCGATCCCGTTTGTTGTACAAAATTCTTTGAATTCCGCGCTTATAAACTGGCGACCGTTGTCCGCTGTTAATGTTTGGGGAAAACCTAGCCTTGCGAAAATTTCCTCCATCTCGTTTATTATAGTCTTTGATGTGATGCTCCTCGTTATTTTGTACTCCATATATCGAGAGTAATAATCGATTAGTACCAAAATGTATTCTCCGTTTGGTAGCGGGCCTAACAGATCGGTTGCCAAACACTTCCATGGGCCATTTGGAAACGAGTGCCTCTTCATTGGGGCCGGACGTACCGGAGCAGACACCAAAATGCAGCTACGACAGGTTTTAACGAACTCTTCAGCTTCTCTGTCCATTCGTGGCCACCATACTTTCGATCGGAGTCGCCGCTTCATTGCAGTCTCGCCTGGGTGACCCTCATGTGCTAACTCCAACACTTTCCGTCGCAGATTTTTCGGAATCACTATCTTTGTTCCTCTTAGCAGCAAATTACCGAGCGTCGACACTTCAAATCGAAACGGATAGAATGGACTCGATGTAGCTAGCTTCCACGAATCCTCCTTTAGGCACGTCATTGCATCCATTATCCCCTCATCATGAGTACTACTTTCTGCTATCTCTGAGATTGATAACGAAACTGGAATTGAATTTGAGACGATATGAAAAATGTTTTTCTCCCCCTGCCAATCGAATGAGTTTGACTCGGTTTCCTGGGACAGTCTCGACAATGAGTCTGCGATGTTTTCTTTTCCTGGCTTATACACGACTCGGAAACGGTAAGATTGTAGGCGTAGAAGCCACCTTTCGATGCGGGCTGGAGGTCTGGAAGTGGGCTTAAATATAGCCTCCAGAGGTTTGTGGTCTGTTACTAGGTCAAATTCTAATCCGATCAAATAAAAATAAAACTTTTCTACCGCCCAGACTAACGCGAGACTTTCCTTTTCTGTTTGAGAGTACCTTTTTTCTACCTCCGATAAACTCTTGCTGGCGAACGAGATAATACGGGGAATTTTATCTTTGTCTAGTTGCACCAATACCGCTCCTAACGCTACCGGACTAGCGTCCGCAATCAACTTAGTCCGATCAGTCAAGGTAAAATAGGACAGCATGGGGACTACTGAAACCTTTTCCTTTAATTGTTTAAAAGCTAACTTCTGCGCCTCACCCCATATGAATTTCTCGTTCAATTTGAGCAATCCTCTCAATGGCTCTGTCGTATCCGCCAAGTCTGGTATAAACTTTCCAACATACGTGACCAAACCCAAAAAGCTGCGGACCTCTTCCTTATTTTTGGGTTCTCTAAAGTTTTGTATTATCTCAATCTTGCCTGGATCCGCCTCAATCCCCTTGTCAGAGAGGATATGACCAAGAAATTTCAGCTTAGTTGTCCGCCAAACACACTTCTCCTCGTTGAGCATCACATTACGGCCCACAAAAACATCTTTCACCGCGCTCAGCGCCATGTCGTGCTCCTCGAGGGTATTGCCAAAAACTATAACATCGTCAATATAGTTTATGGCATTTGGGCACTGTGCCAGCATCTCCTCCATAAGCCTCTGGAAAATCTCCGGAGCTGAGTTCACTCCAAATAGCAACCTCTTATACCTGAACAGCCCACGATGTGTAATGAATGTCGTTATCTCCCGGCTCGCAACGTCAAGCTCAAGTTGATGATAGGCGTTCTTTAGATCAAGCCGAGAAAAGTATTTAGCGTTCTTCAATTTGGTCATCAATGAGTCGAACGTCGGAAGAGGATAATTTTCCCTTTTTATGGCCTTATTGGCTCTGCGCATGTCCAAACACATTCGAATATCTCCACATTCTTTAAACACGATGACCACTGGCGATATCCAAGCGCTCGGCCCAGTTACCGGCTCTATAATATCAAATTTTAGGGCTTCCTCTAGTTTTGCGTTTACCTTGTGCTCCAGCGCCGTCGGGACTCGCCTCATGGGTTGTTTGACAGGCACCACCGTTGGATCAATTGAAAGCCTTATCTGAACATCTTTCCATTTGGGGAACGACCCAATCTGCTCAACTCGATTTATGTTTAACCCTAGTTTTAAAACATTGAGTTGTATCGCAGTGTCACATCCTAGTAGTGATTGTCTGCTGTTTTCTATGACGTAAAACGTAGCAATTACCTCCGGGTCCCTTTTTACGCTTATCGGAGCTTCAAATACTCTTAATATTTTGAGAGGTTGATCAGAAGCATAAGAACGGAACTGGTTCGATGATTTAGTGCGCATGTTGAAAATGGTTGCCTGGTCGTCGATAAGTTTCTGCCAATCTGCTTGACTGCATAGATTGTGTTTGGAACCAGAGTCGATAACCATTTCCATTGTCCTGCCGCCGACTTTGCATGGAATAATCTCGTCATTATTCCCCTTGGTGGCTACTCGAAAACAATCAGAGTTTGCTGACTTTTCTCCGTCGTGCACACACTCACAATTAACCAGCCTGATGTGTGTGTCTGTACGCCGTGGCCGTTTTGCCCAAGGCCCGTCCGCGTCGTGGTTGCCTGCTCTTATTTTGGTCTTGCATTTCCGTGCGAAGTGTCCAATCTTTGAGCATTTCCTGCATGTGGCGCTTCGTGCTGGGCAATCTGGGCTGTTCTCCCTATGTCCCTTTCTCCCGCAACGACCACATTCTTGCAGTGTATCAGGGTTTCGTGCCTTTTGATGTGAAACTCTCTGAATTGTGCTTTGTTGGCCAGCTGCACCCATCGTCTCTGTCTGCCTGTTAACCTGCTCTTCAATGTGACACATCTTTACAAAATCATTTAAAGTAAATTCGTTCTCCAAGAGCTTCCTTTTTAAGTCCACCGGCGCCCAGACATCTATGATTTTGTCTTTGAGACAGATCTCCTCAATTTCCTTCTTGGTTTCGCCGAAAGAGCACTTTGCAACTTGTCGACGCAAGCGCATTAAGAATTCGGTAAAGCCTTCACCTTCCACAGGAACCATAGTCCGGAAAAGGTGCCTCTCGAAAACCGAGTTCCGTTGTGGAGAAAAATACTCGGTTAATTTCTCCACTAGAGGTGTAAAAATGTCATTATTGGCTTCCTCGTCGAACGCAACAAGTGCCCCGGGTAAGTTGTACACCACTGCCTGCAACTGCGGTCCACCCAGGTGCAGCAACTTATTTCGCTTTTTGTACACAGACGTTATCTCCTCCGACTCTATGTAGATGGTAAAAGAGCGCAGCCATGTCTCCCACTCATTTCTCCACAACGCCTTGTCAAATGCTTGAAATAGAAATGGTTTTAGCTCCGCCATTTCGGTAGATTACTGAAATTCAAGAAAAATAATAACAATCAACTTTTTTTTTTCAGCTCCAATAATAACAATTCGTTGTTATTATCATTTGCTTTATTTTCAACTCCACCACGCTCTTAAACATGCGCTTTTGCTATGCCTTTTTGCATTCGCTTTTGCACTTACATCTCTCTCTCATCTACCACCACCTCTTTCTTATTTTTCTTTTCGTGGTGTGTTTCTTCTCTTTAGATCTGCAGGAATTTAATCCGCACACTTGCTTCAACCTATTTTTCGTGGCGTGGTCGAAACTTTTCCCGTTTCCTTTTTCTTGTCTCTTCTTTCCTTTTTTTTTTTCTTTTCTTCTTTTTTTTTTTTTTTTTTTTTTTTTTTTTTTTTTTTTTTTTTTTTTTTTTTTCCTTCATCAGCCTGAATTTAATCGGCTCTCGATGAACGGACGTGATCGAAACTTTTCCAGTTTCCTTTTTCTTGTCTCTTCTTTTCTTTTTATTTCATCAGCCTGAATTTAATCGGCTCTCGATGAACGGACGTTTTACCCACTTATTCGTTTTGTGGCGTACCAAGCTTGCATATTCACACATTTACATACAACTACACATCGCATGTACATTTCGCACATACATGAGCGCTGCACGTGCAGGAATATATATACATACATATATGTATGTATCTCTATTCCCTTTTCCAGCTTATGCACTTTTTTTTTTTCTTTACCTGCATTCGTTGGCAGCGGTCGTTTATTTTATTAATACTCAGTAGTCTTTCTTATCCGTCAGTAATAGATTTTAATCCTCGTCGCCAATGTAATACTCCAGTAATAACACGTGTATAGTAGTTTTAATAACTTTTATTAAACAGTCGCTATTGCTCGCTACCGCTCGCTTTCGTTGCTTATCGTCGACTCCTTCTTGAACTCAACATACGACGCGATTCAACACGCGTCGTGGTGAGTTTATGTATCCAGTGTTGGGCTCGAATCCCGATCAGCTGACACGGGTTCCCACAGATATAAAACCCAGCACATCAAAATCAACATCAAAGTACGATCACTCACGTCCGGAAAAATTTGAGTTTCCCGATTTACCACCTGAAAGTGATAATGAGGATTTTAGTTCAAATAAAAAAGAAAATGTTGTATCAGATAAACGAAAAGTGAGTGATACCTCTTTTTTAGATAGTGAAACAGATAAAAAGAAAATAGGATTAGAGAAACCAGTGTTCAAAGTGAAGCTTAATGAACGACAACGCAAATTCAAAGCAAAACTACAAAAATTGAAAACGGAAACTTTACCTTATCAAAATTTTAAATATGTAACAGGACGTGAAAGGTTAATGCGATCGGTTAGAACAAAAAATTCAGTACTGGTAAAAATAAATTAAATTGGATTTCCTATCATTAACTTCCATAAAAATCAAATATGGGTTATTTAAATGAGATTTTTATCACATTGTTAAGTAATGACTCAATGAATGTATTTCCTGACAACGTAAAGTGTGCATTTACAAACATTGTTAACATTCCAGAAGACATGAACGATGATTGGGAAGACGGTATTTCAGACATATATTTGAATAATTACATTAAATATACACCTAACCAAGATAAAAATGTCGTTGAAGAAAACGAGTTTGTTAGTCTTGTAAATGCTGAAACATTTAGGTATAAAAATGTATCCGTTCAAACGAATATTCCTGAAAATGGATTGATTTTTATTTACACTGACATAATAAAACCAAGGTCAGGAGGTACTAAAAGGCCTTGCTCTCATTTCTCGGCTCTGCTTTTGTTTCAGCCAGCGCCAAGAATGAGAAAGCAACACATAAAATAGACAAAAAACATTTATATTTATGTATGCTTGCTAAACATACACAATTTTAAGGCACATTCTGTGTTTCAAAATATTTGGTTGAATAACTTTGTTTGAAAGAATTCTATTTTCCGCGGATATTAGATTGCAATTTTTTACGTCCACACACATGCATAAATACATATGTATGTATGTATGTCGTTTTCTGGCTCTAGTGCAGTGGTCGGCACACACATACCATCACAAGTTTGCCTTGCATTAGTGTGAGTGTAACAAACACGAAGTTTGCGCGCGGCGTGCTGAAGCGAGACGTTTCTCTGCTTTGCACTGAGATCCTCTGCCGCAGCAACAAAAAAGCGCCCCGAAGTTGAGAAAAAAATGACCCGAAGACCCATGCCGAAGTCAAACGAACATGTACGTTATACGTGAGCGAGCAGAGGATGGGCAGAACACTTCCCTATGCTCACTAGATAGGCCGCTGCCGACCACTGCTCTAGTGTCAAGGCTTGTCCTAACTACTTTGGTTTGAGAGCATTGGACTGAAAACGGAAAAGTTTCTTTGGGACAATCTATAGGTATTTATTAAGCTAATTCATATTCTTTGAAAGAGATAAATAAAGATGTACAGATCTTTAAAGGTTTTTGCCCGTCAATGGGACAAATGGATAAAGGGTTCATTATTCAATAGAATAAGTTAGCCGCGCACTTTATTTTCTATCTAGCATCAAAACTGTAGGAGTTACATTTTAGGGCGGTTTGTGGGCGTTAGAGTGGGCGTGGCAGTCTACTGAAACCAACTTGCGCTGCGTAAGAAGCTCAGGAATCTGTACGCCAAATCTCAATAGCCTAGCTCTCATAGTTTCCGAGATCTCAGCGTTCATCCGGACAGACGGACAGACGGACAGACGGACATGGCTAGATCGACTCGGCTAGTGATCCTGATCAAGAATATATATACTTTATGGGGTCGGAAACGCTTCCTTCTGCCTGCTACATACTTTCCGACGAATCTAGTATACCCTTTTACTCTACGAGTAACGGGTATATATATCACTAATAAATCAACACCTTAAGATGAGCAAACAACAAGTTGTCGATAAAATTCATAAGGCAGCGCGAAAAAACTTTATACGGCGAAAGTTCGTTCAAAAAGGGATAAATGACACATGGCAAATTGATTTAGTTGAAATGATACCGTTTTGGAAAGAAAAGAAGGGTTTTAGATATTTACTGACCGTTATTGACACGTTCTCAAAGTATGCAAATTAAATTCGTCGTTAATAGATGAATTACGAAAAATTTATTTTTAATTTTTAAAACTTGGGTGATAAACCTTTATTCTTAAACTGAATTAATACAAGACACTTTTTAAAAATTGTGAACCGATCGCGGTCTCGGGTAAAATAGGACTGAATCTTAATTCTAAAAAATTCTCCAATGAACCTCGGCCAGAAGCTTTCCTTTTCTTAAGCTTCCAGAACTTTAATTTTTGTTTAAAATAAAAGCTTATGCTGAAACTGTCGCATCTCATTGTGAAATGAAATTATGCTGACCGATGCAATTTGATTGAAAATCGGAACGCAATATGTTCTGAACTTAGAACGCAATACTGTGGGCTTTGAACGGAAAAGTTTGGGCTTCGAACGGAAGCTTGTGTTTACTTTACGATTGGCTTATTTATCTTAGCAGGACGGTCAAGCGCGGCCCTCGAAATGAATGGCAAAGGCAAAGGCAGAATCTTAAACAAAGGCAAAGGCAATGTCGCTGAAGGCAAGGGTAACATAGCTGAGATTGAATTCAAAAATTTGTTTATAAATTCCATAAGTGGAACCGTTTCACGGGTTGGATAACTCTCCCCCTTCTAAAATGGATCGTCCCGATTCAATTTGAAATTCATTTAATTGATCTCTTAATTCTGTTAAAAAATTTTCTTGGTTAATAGATTTTTCTGGTTCTGGCCGTTGTTTTTTGGTTATAAATAATATGACATTTTTGTATTTTATAATAAGTAAAAAAATCAAATATATAATGATTAAAATTAATAATATAAAGGTAAGAGATATTTTGGTATTATTAATTTTAATGAAAGGATTTAAAATGTTTATATTATCTAAAGAAAGTTCTGAGTTATTTGATAATATGTAATCGAATATTTCATAATTTTTGAAGTGGTTCGTGGTTAAGTAGTAAAGAATTTTGTTTTCCAAATTGGTATAAGAAATATTATTAATTTCGGTTGTACCATTAAATGTTATCAAAAATGAACCGTTTGAATGAGAGTTGTTCCCAATATTGTTATCATTTATAAGAATGGCACCATTTTGTATGATGTCTATTTTTTTATTTTTCTCTCTTATTTTTTTACAAGTGGATTTCTCGCCATTTAATAAGCGGGTAAAACAAGTTTTTTCATTATTTAAAGTGCAATAATTATTAAAAAGTTCGCTCTTAAAGTTAGACATTTCATAAAACATATTTGCGCATTTTGCGACTTGATTGCTTAATACTAGTTTCCCATCGATTTGGGAAATCGCTCTAGCGTAATATATTTCGCATCTGTTTTTTATTATTGGGTATTTTATATAAATTATTACAAGTTATTTATGCAGTGCGATTTTAAAAACAGAGATGTCCATTAGGTCAGCGATAATTACTGGTTTTTGTTCATGTCTTAATATTTCCATGATGTCATCATTGTTTAATATTTTGGTATTAAAAACGTCAATTTTTGCTAGTGTGATTGTGTCAATTAAATTTTGCAGATCAAATGTTAATAATCGTAAGCGATGTTTTCGCAGTGGTAAATCTTGATCAATAAAAACATTTTTAAAATCATCAGAAAGAGATTATATTTCTTTTAACATTTCCACACAGTGCCTATCTCATTTATCCCCCTTTTTGACCTAGTTGATATTAATTGGGATAAAATTAATTCGGTTACTTCTATGTCATATTTAATTTCCCATTGTGACCTTTTATTAGTATCCCTTTTTATATTATCTGATTCCAATTTTATTATTTCTTTATAAAAACTTAAGTTAGTTACGTGGAATAATTCTTCGTATGAATCGTACGTCAATACGTCTTTATTGTCCTTGAATAAAAGATACTCGTGACTTGTATAGTCTATTATTTCTGATTTTGTTAATAAAATAAGGTGTAATATGAGCACCTGATAAAACATTTTCTGGAAAAGGAAAAAAAAGTAACATATAAATTTTTAGAATTTTATATTATCTTTGTGGATAATTCTATTTCTATTGTTGATTATTATTTTGTTAGGTAAATTTTCTTTAACTACTTGTTTTTTATATCTAGTTTTAAGTTTATTTCTTTCCCCGTGTTTCTTTTCATAAATTACCTGTCCTACATGATATACTTTTTCTTTTCTGTTTTCATTATGTGTTTCTAACATTTTCTCTTGTGTATTTTTTAAAATTTGAGGAATGTTATCGTGCTCTATTTTATTATATAGTACGTCAAAAGGTTTTTGGTTCGTTGTAGAATGAATGCTCTTATTATATTCTTGAGCGGCTCTTATTACTATTTCGGAATAGTCGGTTAGATTAAATTCTTCTTTAATGCATCGATCTAATTCTGTTAGTGTAGAATGTGCCCTTTCAACTTGTCCGTTTGAGGTACTGTGCCTCGGGTCTGCGTAATGTAAAGTTAAACCGCACCTTTGTGCAAAAGATTTAAATTGGGCCGAGGTAAAGCTTGGTTCATTATCGGTCATTATTACTTTGGCTTGTGGAAATTGTTGAAGAAGTTCCATTACTTTGTTTTCGATATTTAATTTATTTTGGATTTCTTTTACTACTAAAAATTTTGAGTAAGCGTCAATACAAGTTATGAAAGTTAGACTTTGCGCGTAATATATGTCGATGTGTACATTTTCGCCTTCTTTACTCGGGATTGGGGCTTCTCCAATTGGAATTTTAGTTGGGTGTCTGTTATATTTGTTTTCATTGCAAATTTTACAATTTTTTATATATTCTTTTAATTTTGTAAGTAAGTTTGGCCAATAATACAATCTACTGATTTGTTTATAATTTTCGTCAAGTCCCCTGTGTGCTCTGCAATGTGTTTCTTCGATTATAAGTGCTCTGTCCTCAGGAGTTTCTACATCTTGGACAAATATTTTTGTATACAAAAATTTATTCACAAAATTACCTTTAAGTGGTTTTTGAATTCTATAAAAGTTCTCTAAAGTACAATGAATACCTACCGTTAAATTAGGAGGAATATATTCTCTTAAGATTGATACCAAATTTTCGGGAGTGTCAAATTCTATTATATGTCTGGTATTTTCGAATATATTAATTGACTCATGTATTGTATACCTCCCCGTTGCTAATAGCAATTGTTGCTTAAACTGGTTTAAGGGTTTACGGGTTTCTTATATAACATTCTCAAAACTACTCTCTGCTGAATGCTGAGTGTTTTGATCTGAGACCGATTCGTTACTGTCAGTTAAGTTGTTGATCTGAATTTTTGATAAGGCGTCTGCAACTACATTAGTTGTACCTGGCTTATAAATGACTTTGGGAGTGAAACTTTCTATGAAGGAGTACCAGCGTTTCATTTCAATATTAGGATTTTTATCAGAGATTGCGAAAGATAATGGTTGATGATCGGTTTGGATTTCGATTCCAATCACTCCGTATAAGTAATTTCTTAGATTTTTAAGAGCCCATACTATGGCTAAAAGTTCCTTCCTATTAGTTGCATAAACTTGTTCCGTTTTAGTCAAGGTTTTTGAAATAAAAGTAATTGGTTTACCTTCTTGAGATAATACTGCACCAATTGCGACGTCCGAAGCGTCGGTGGTCAGGGTAAATTTTTTATTATAATCCGGTTGAACTAATTCTTTCAGCTCGTTAAAAGCTTTAACAGCTTGGTCATCCAGCTGAATTAACATTTTTGTTGACATACTTTTTGAAATTTTGCCATTATGACCTCCAAGATATTTTGTTAGAGGTTTGGCTATAGAGGCGTAATTTAAAACAAATTTTCTATAATAGCCCGTAAGGCCTAAGAAACTTCTTAGTTCCCGAATATTTTTTGGAAGCGGATATTTAATTATGGTGTCAATTTTTTCTGGGTCTGTCTTGATGACGTTATAAGATACGATGTATCCTAGAAAACTGGTTTCGCGTTTAAAAAACTTTGGTTTTCCAAAGAGATTTTCATGGTTGCCTTTAATAATATATTTATAATTTTGTTTAAGTCTTTATAATGTTGTTCAATCGAGTTTGAGAATATTATAATGTCGTCCATGTAGACATGACATGTTTTCCCTATTTGTTCTCTTAGGATGTCGTCCATTGCTCTCTGAAAAATTCTTGGTGCATTTGTTAGTCCGAATGGCATTCTTAAAAATTCGTATATTCCATTATTTATTGAAAAGGATGTTTTTTCTACATCAGATTCTTTCATTAATATCTGATGAAAACCTGATTCTAAATCTATTGTTGAAAAATATCTTGCTTTTCCCAAATTAGATAGAATTACTGATGGGTCTTGCATTGGGTACCTGTCAGGTATGGTATTTTCATTTAATTTTTTATAGTCAATGACGAGTCTTAATTTACGGCTTCCGTCTTGATTTTCTCCTTTCTTTGGTACTACCAGAACTGGTGAATTATAAGGGCTTCGACTAGGCCGTATAATTTCCTCTGCTAACATTCTACTGATTTCGCTGTTCACGAAGTCGGTGACAGAAAAAACGTACGGATATTGTTTCCCGTATATTGGCCTGTCGTGAATAAGATTTATTTCCCCCTTTATGTCTGTTCTAAAAGGAATTTGCATATTTATCTTTGAATGCTCTTTTTCAATATAGAGAACTATTTTTTCCTTTAGTCCGTCTAATTGATCAGTACCTATATTGTTTATCTGTTGTTTGTCGGATACCTCAACGACGGCGGGCTTGAAATTTTTATATTTCAAACGATTTTTATTTATTTGATTTTTGACGGTAATTACTTCGTCGGCACTCACAGGATTTTGAATTCCCAAGATAATTGTATTTTTATTGACGGTATTTACTTCGTCGGCACTCTCAGGATTTTGAATTCCTAAGATAATTGTATTTTTATTGACGGTATTTACTTCGTCGGCACTCTCAGGATTTTGAATTCCCAAGATATTTGTATTTTTATTGACGGTATTTACTTCGTCGGCACTCTAAGGATTGTGAATTCCCAAGATATTTGTATTTTTATTGACGGTATTTACTTCGTCGGCACTCTCAGGATTTTGGTTTCCCAAGCTTTTTTCACTATTTATTATTTAATGAATCTGTGTTTTCGCTATTTTTTCATCAAAATATTTTTTTATAATAAATTCTTTTAACGGAAGAATATTATTTTCTTCAATTAAACTTATTTCATTTTTTTCCTCATTGTCATAATATTTTAACTTTCTGTTTTCCCTTTATATTCCAAGACTCCCTTTTCTATATTTATTATAGCTCCAATTTTTCTTAATAAATTAAATCCAATTAGCAGATCGGATTCTAATCCTTCGATTTCATAAAATAATTGTCTTGTTTCAAATATATTTATAATATGGTAATACCTAATAATTGAATACCCATGAACTGTAGTTACCTTTTTGTATATTGATAACTCATTTTTATTTTCGAAAATTACCTTTTTTATATAACAAGCAGTGGCTCCTGTATCTATTAAAATCTTTAACTGCTTCTTGGTTTTTCGGTCTGTCCTATTTAAATAGGGCATTGCCCTGTAGGGGTCTGGTCTAAAAAATGATCTTCGTTGATATTGTTTAATCTGGTTACTTTATTAGCTGGCTAATTTACTGTTCCTTCTGGTTCCCTTTTCTGAGCTTGAGTTTGCTCTTTATTTTGATTAGCGCGATAGTAATTTGATCGATTTATATTTTGATTATAATTATTATTGTATCTACCTCGATTATTATTTGCCTGCCAATTATTATTCGGCTATCGATTATAACTAGGTTTATTCTGGAGTTGAATCGATGGGTCAACATCCATTGGCTCGACGGCTTGTTGCTTTTGATTATTATTATGATTATCGTTTTGCCAAAAATTTCCCTTTTGTGGCTGTTCGTACCCAAAGGTACTCAACATGACCACACCCAACAAATCAAGCAGTAGCCAAGTTGGGAACAGTACCAGGCGCTCAGCAGCACCCACTGCATATGAGAATGGCTGATCAGCATATTATATGTCTCACTAACTCACCGTCTCACCGACTCAACGGCACACTGACCGGCCAATGCAGTCAGCACATTTTGCAGTGTCTGCCGAGCCAACTACACAAACTGCTACCATAATCAAAACTCCCTGACCTACCTACCTACTTTAGAATATAGCTCATTCACTAATCATTACACTAAACTTCCGTGTTCCAAGTAGTATATAAACATGTACCAAATGAAGAATAAATCAGTTATCAACACACCTCTTAACTCCGCGGTTCTACTTCCTACATCTGGGAATAGGGCTCGTAATACACTATCTCAACTAGCAGCTAACCACGTTAGCTCTACCCCAGCGCAGTTCCGCATCGCCTGTGGTCCGGCATTGCAGTAACCATCGTTACCATTGCCGCGACGCGATCGTCCTGCCAGCAAAGCGTCCCCGTGCCAGCGACAAGTGCTCATTACCCCCTTGTCCCGCGGTGTGACCCGGAAGTGTCTACTTCGGTTAGGCACAAACATTGGTGACCCCGACGTGATCCTTTAACAACAAAGGATCACACTCAAGCAATCCCCTTCCCACTAAAGGACTCAAAGCTTTATCCAGCTTCACAGGATACGCTTCTTCTTCCAGCGTCACAGGAACTTCAGCTTAATCCAGCTTCACAGGATTCGCTTCTTCTTCCAGCGTCACAGGAACTTCAGCTTCATCCAGCTTCACAGGACTCGCTTCTTCTTTCAGCGTCACAGGAACTTCAGCTTCATCCAGCTTCAAAGGATTCGCTTCTTCTTCCAGCGTCACAGGAACTTCAGCTTAATCCAGCTTCACAGGATACGCTTCGTCTTCCAGCGTCACAGGAACTTCAGCTTAATCCAGCTTCACAGGATTCGCTTCTTCTTCCAGCGTCACAAGAACTTCAGCTTCATCCAGCTTCACAGGACTCGCTTCTTCTTCCAGCGTCACAGGAACTTCAGCTTAATTCAGCTTCACAGGATTCGCTTCTTCTTCCAGCGTCACAGAAACTTCAGCTTAATCCAGCTTCACAGGATACGCTTCTTCTTCCAGCGTCACAGGAACTTCAGCTTCATCCAGCTTCACAGGATTCGCTTCTTCTTCCAGCGTCACAGGAACTTCAGCTTAATCCAGCTTCACAGGATACGCTTCTTCTTCCAGCGTCACAGGAACTTCAGCTTAATCCAGCTTCACAGGATTCGCTTCTTCTTCCAGCGTCACAGGAACTTCAGCTTAATCCAGCTTCACAGGATACGCTTCTTCTTCCAGCGTCACAGGAACTTCAGCTTAATCCAGCTTCACAGGATTCGCTTCTTCTTCCAGCGTCACAGGAACTTCAGCTTAATCCAGCTTCACAGGATACGCTTCGTCTTCCAGCGTCACAGGAACTTCAGCTTCATCCAGCTTCACAGGATTCGCTTCTTCTTCCAGCGTCACAGGAACTTCAGCTTCATCCAGCTTCACAGGATACGCTTCTTCTTCCAGCGTCACAGGAACTTCAGCTTAATCCAGCTTCACAGGATACGCTTCTTCTTCCAGCGTCACAGGAACTTCAGCTTCATCCAGCTTCACAGGATACGCTTCTTCTTCCAGCGTCACAGGAACTTCAGCTTCATTCAGCTTCACAGGATACTCAGCTTCATCCAGCTTCACAGGATACTCAGCTGCATCCAGCTTCACAAGATTCTTTGTTTTTAAGACACACAATATGTCTACTTCATTCATTGAGGAAACAAGTCACACAAGAATCGATTTACACAATCGATTACTAGACACCCAAAACGAGCTGCAAGGGAAAATCCAACAGCTCATTAAGAATTATGGCAAGGATTCTGCCGACCGACGCCACCGAGACGGCTATTATTCCGGTAAGCTAAATCAGTTAAACGATCTCTGGCAGCAGTTTTGCGACCTAGATGAAGAAGTCCAGCAAGCGGCATTACCCACTGGAAGTGAGTACTCTTCACGATTAGTAGCACTTAAAGAGCTGGTCGAAAAATATCAGAATATCTTTCTGGACAACATGCCGACTGGAAGCGGGCTTCCGAAGGCCCCCAGACGAACTTCGACCAACATCAAGGTCACAACAAGAGATCAAGTCAAAGGAAATTCCGCAATTGACACGGTGATCCGACAGTTGCAGAGAAGATGCAACGAATTAGAGTCATCATTGACTTTAGCCTCGAACGCCCCAACTGTCACCCCAGCCCTACAAAGGCACCTGGATCTCCATTGGGCGTTACTGAGGCAAGCCCACGACGAATTGGATAGCACACCTGGGGCCGCAGCTCTGGCAGAAGCAGAGCTAGCCCAATTCCACACATTATACGAGGAATACGAAATGAACCTGCTACGAGAAAACGACGCGCCAATGAGCCTAAACTTGGCACTTCCGCCAATTAGCATTCCGGAGTTAAACGGCGAGTATCTAGACTGGCCACGGTTCCATGATCTCTTTGTGGAATTGGTACATAACAAACCATATTCGGCCAGTCAAAAGCTACATATTCTACAGAGTTCGCTTCGTGGTGAAGCGAGGAACGTCTTGACAGACACAGCCTTCTCACAGGGTGGCTATGACGACACCTGGTTGCGGTTGAAGGCCAGGTACCAGAACGGCAAAATACTAGTATTCGCCGCCATAGCAAAAATTATTGACCATAGGCCTATAGACGGCTCCTCGCGCCAACTAAGGGCCTTACATGACACTATAAAAAACTCAATGAGTACTCTTAAAAACCTCGATATCAGCACAAAATCCTGGGATCCAATCCTGTGTTTTCTTATCAGAAGAAAACTAGACCAGCAGTCTCTAGCTTCTCTAGAAAATTCAGCGGATGCACCAACGGAAATTCCAACGTTATGGAGTGTACTGACGTTTATTGAACGGCGCGCTTGCATGCTGGAGACGATAAGCGCTCAACCTACAGCAACACTACGCCATCAGTCAGTTCACAACGTAGAGAGCTGTAAGATTTGTCACCTAGGACAACATAATCTTAGAGCATGTAGCCGTATCCAGCAAATGGACCCCAAAGCACGGCGTCAAGCCATTATTCAAGTAGGAGCATGCACAAATTGTTTGTCTACAGCTCATAAGGTTGAAAACTGTGGATCACCGACCACTTGTCGAGTCTGCCAGCAACGGCATCATTCACTGTTACACCAAGGACCGACTAGCAATCCAGTGGCCGGCGCTGTAACCATTGCAGGCTACGACCACGTAGGAGGATATACCATGCTCGCGACCGCCAAGGTCTCATTACAAGGGCCAAACGGTCAATTACAAACATGTCGCGCTGTAATAGATGGTGGATCACAGGTGAATCTTATCTCAAGGAGAATGGCAGATCTGCTATCTCTTAAGGAAAGGTCACCGATTGAAATATCTGGAATCGGAGGAAAGATATCAACAGCAATTAGATCAACACTAAAGCTCTCAACATGTACATCAGGGTTTGAAAAACTACTAGAGGTATTTATTATGCCCACAGTCATTACAGACCAACCGTCAGTACCGATTACAACCGATCTTAATATTCCCGAGGGACTGTCGTTAGCAGATCCTGACTTTCAGCAACCTGGACCCATTGACCTAACCTTAGGGGCTGAGGTGTATTCTCGTGTAATAACCGGTGAACTTCTTGAACTAGGACCTAATAAACCTTTGGAACAAGGCACTAGGCTTGGTTATGTAATCACAGGTTATCTCAATAAAGAAACCTCATCTGATACGGAAATCAACCCTATTCTGGTAGAAGGCAGAGGTGATTTTGCAGGACCGAACGCTGCTTATGAGCCAACGAAAGATAAAAATCCGATGAATATAGAACCGACTTCTCATCAATTTAAAACCTACAAAAAGGCTGACTTTGGTTCAACATTTCTAAACCTAACCAAGAAATATCTTAGTTTTGTTGCAGAATGTCCACATACCATAGACCTGCCAAATGATCAAGTGCTACGAGGGCACAATTTCAGTCCCCACGGTAATGTCAATTTTATCGCAAAGGGGAGTGTTAAGCAGCATCAAGAAGATGTGAAGGACCTGAATCACAAACCGCAGTTGAAGGAAAGATCCACCTTGGTCAATGATTTGTTAGGTGCTTCCTATACAATTCGGTCAAGGGCTGACCAACATCACGACTTAATTGAGGGTACCCCTCAATGGGGGGGAAAATGTTCGTACCCAAAGGTACTCAACATGACCACACCCAACAAATCAAGCAGTAGCCAAGTTGGGAACAGTACCAGGCGCTCAGCAGCACCCACTGCATATGAGAATGGCTGATCAGCATATTATATGTCTCACTAACTCACCGTCTCACCGACTCAACGGCACACTGACCGGCCAATGCAGTCAGCACATTTTGCAGTGTCTGCCGAGCCAACTACACAAACTGCTACCATAATCAAAACTCCCTGACCTACCTACCTACTTTAGAATATAGCTCATTCACTAATCATTACACTAAACTTCCGTGTTCCAAGTAGTATATAAACATGTACCAAATGAAGAATAAATCAGTTATCAACACACCTCTTAACTCCGCGGTTCTACTTTCTACATCTGGGAATAGGGCTCGTAATACACTATCTCAACTAGCAGCTAACCACGTTAGCTCTACCCCAGCGCAGTTCCGCATCGCCTGTGGTCCGGCATTGCAGTAACCATCGTTACCATTGCCGCGACGGGATCGTCCTGCCAGCAGCGTCCCCGTGCCAGCGACAAGTGCTCATTACCCCCTTGTCCCGCGGTGTGACCCGGAAGTGTCTACTTCGGTTAGGCACAAACAGTGGCCAATTATCATTTTGGTTATTAGTCCAATAATTTCCCGTTTTATTAGTATTATTGTTCTGTCTTTTTTGATCAAATCGTAAGTTGTTTCCCTGATATTTATTTTCATTTTTAAATCCATTAAACCTGTTTGCAAATTGTGCACGGAAATTGTTTGATTCTAGTTCTTGGACCTTTGCCAAAGCATTGGGTAAATCTGGTGGATTTAATGAGAAAAGAGTTTCTGAGATAGATCCATTTAGCCCAGATATAAAAATTCGTAAAGCATTGCTCCTTATTGTTTTGTTTGTTTCTTTGGCAATTACGCTGTCCTTTCCGTATGTCATTATGGTTTTGTTTATTAGTAGTGTCATTTTTTTATTGACTTCATTATAGTATTCTGTAACTGTCATTCGTCCCTGCCTGAGGATACTTAGTTCTGACTCGAGGATATGTATTGGTCGTTTATCGCTATATATAAAGTCCAATCTAGATAAGATTGCTCGAAAGTTTAAAACGGTGCCATGATTGGTAAGAGCATCACGGGCAGCTCCCAAAATTTTATTTCGTAAAATTGTTAAGGCGATAAAATATTGTTCACTTTAAATTTTATAGAGACTCATTACAGTTTCTGCGGCTTCCCCCCAACCTACATGTTGTGTTGGTTCCCCCGTGAATTTTGGTAAAGATTTTACGACTTCAAGTGTTGTATCGCATTTTATAGTTGGGTCGATTGTACCTGCAGAAAAATTTGGTGCTGAACCTGCGGTTGCCGTGGTTAGATTTATTTCACCAAAGCTATTTATTAAATCTTCCAGATTGTTTCTTAATATATTTTTTTTTTTAATCGTGAATCTATCTTACTTTCTATCAATGTTTAAATCTAATATTATTTTTTTTTTTTATAAATTCCCTGATCTTAGATTATAATTTTTAAATATTTTTTTATTGAAAATTAATTTCCCACGAGACTGTCCCGATGGGGTCTTCCTTCTGTGAGGTTGTGGGTTGATCTTCCTTCCTGGATTCAGTAGAAATTATTGGCAATAGAATGCCCTTCCTTCCTTCTTTAATTTTTCCTGTTTCAGCGAGTTGTGATTTTGTTGTTGTTGTTGTAAGAGCTGGTTTGTTTAACTGTTTTTGATTAGTGCGATTCTGGTTTTGCTTTATTTTGTGTTCTTGTATTTTTTTTATTTAAGATTTTGGTCCACCTTTTTTTAAAGTTCACCTTTAAATGGATTATTTCATTTTTTAATTTCCATTTAATTATGTTTAACGACCACTGTCACTTTGTTGTGATGTTTGGTGGATTTTTTAATTTCTCCACTAGAAATTTTGAGTTGTTGGCCGCGCGAGCTCCGTTTATATTTAACTTATTTTTCACTAAATAATTTTTGGAACTTTTTAATTTACGCGGCCCCACGTTGGGCGCCAATTAAATTCGTCGCTAATAGATGAATTAAAAAAATTTATTTTTAATTTTTAAAACTTGGGTGATAAACCTTTATTCTTAAACTGAATTAATACAAGACACTTTTTAAAAATTGTGAACCGATCGCGGTCTCGGATAAAATAGGACTGAATCTTAATTCTAAAAAATTCTCCAATGAACCTCGGCCAGAAGCTTTCCTTTTCTTAAGCTTCCAGAACTTTAATTTTTGTTTAAGATAAAAGCTTATGCTGAAACTGTCGCACCTCGTTGTGAAATGAAATTATGCTGACCGATGCAATTTGATTGAAAATCGGAACGCAATATGTTCTGAACTTAGAACGCAATACTGTGGGCTTTGAACGGAAAAGTTTGGGCTTCGAACGGAAGCTTGTGTTTACTTTACGATTGGTTTATTTATCTTAGCAGGACGGTCAAGCGCGGCCCTCGAAATGAATGGCAAAGGCAAAGGCAGAATCTTAAACAAAGGCAAAGGCAATGTCGCTGAAGGCAAGGGTAACATAGCTGAGATTGAATTCAAAAATTTGTTTATAAATTCCATAAGTGGAACCGTTTCACGGGTTGGATAACTTGCATACGCCGAGGCAGTTAAGTCAAAGTCTGCCCTGGATGTAGCAGAGGCAATGAAATCTGTTTTTAAAAAGAGTAAAAGTACACCCAAGAATATTGAGTCAGATCAAGGGAAAGAATTTTTTAAATCCACTTTTAGGAAATTAATGGATAAATTTGAAATAAATCATTATCATACTAATACGCATCTCAAGGCTTCTATATGTGAACGCTTTAATAGAACATTAAAAAATCGTATGTGGAAAATGTTTAGTATGCTGGGTAAATATAAGTGGATTCATAACATCAATTATCTCGTAAATCAATACAATAATTCATATCACCGAACAATAAAAATGAAGCCTATAGATGTCTGCACGAAAAATGAAGAGTTTTTTTTAAAATCGGTATATAATATACCAAAAATATTTCCAAAACAAAAATTTTTAGTAGGTGATTTTGTTAGAATAAGTAAATACAAGGGAGCATTTATGAAGGGATACGAACCTAATTGGACCACAGAAGTTTTTAAAGTTTTAAAAGTCAAGTCTACATACCCCGTAACATATGAAATACAAGATTATATGGGTACCCCTATTAATGGGTCATTTTATGAAGAGGAACTTCAAAAAGTGAAAGACAAAAATGCTTTCCTAGTAGATAAAATACTAAAAAGGAAAAATAATTAAGTGCTTGTAAAATGGAGCGGTTTCTATTCCAGCCACAACTCATGGATATCTGTAAATGACCTGCTAAAGTAATAAAACGCAACAATAACAAGTTTAATTTTTTATCTATTTATTTACAAATTTTTATTCTTATAATATAAACATATAAACATTTATTTAATAACGGGTTTAATTTTTGCTACTACTTAATATATGTTCAATATTATAATGACCATGAGCCAATGTATTACAATTATCTGGTAAAATATATCTCTTATCATCCTTATAATTAAGACTTATTTTATTCATAATTTCAGTATAGAGGATGTGCGACCCACTTCGAATAACTCGCTGGGATCCATAAAATGTTTTTTTATATTTTATACATTCTATATAATCTTCATGATTCAGGTTTTTAATAACTGATTTTTTAACTCCTTTAATTTTTTTTATACATGCGTTTTCGTTTCCTTCCTTATCAACTAAACAAGAGTATGCCTTAGCCTTAAGTCCAGCAAAAGAAGTCATAACCCTACCTGCATGTTCATCCTTCATTTTTCCAGGTTCCCTATTATTAGCTTGAACTATATTAATTTGGTTTTCTAGTTTATAATTTGAGGTATCGAATCGTTCAGGATTTTCTTTTATAGTTTCGTAAAAGTCTTCCTCTGAAGATAAAATAAATGAATCTGTATCCATATAAATTATTTTCGAAGAAGGACTTTAAGTAATAGAAAATTATAATAAAAACAAAACCCTATGTATTTTTTTTACAGTTAAACCATGCTGTATACAAAGTTGAAGCTGTTTTAAGTGGATAATGTATTCGCTTTTATTCGATAAATCAGCTATAAGTTTTTTCTGCTTACCTCCTGGAGGAACTTTGTTTTCTGGACAGAAAGGCAAGAAGTTATGTGAGTCATGCCAATCAGTAGGATATTCTAGTTCCACTTCTAATATATATCCTACATTTCCCTCAGCAGAAATATTTTTATAATCGAACGATTCTAATTGATCATTACTTAAAAATTTAAATCCTGAAAGCGGTAAGGGTTGACTCATTGCCCAGCCATATAAATTATTTGCATCAATATAGCTGAGGTAGTTATTTGATTTACTTGAATCAAAGTTAGTTATATATTTATTATTAGCTATAGAAATTCTTTGGGTACATTGAGTTAACCCACCCCTTATCGCTCTTTTTAAAAAGTTGTACATGTCTCCGTCGCTAATAAGTTCTAAATTTACATTAACATAGTTAATAGGGTCAAGCTTATAAATTTTCTGACAAATTTTTCTAAAATTTTCGAAAACATCGGTCAAAATTAAAACATCACTTTCTAAATAAAGTTTTATATAATCTTTTATAGTATTACAGTTGAAAGTTTTCCAAACCTTTTGTGCAAAATTGTAATCATCTATACTACAATTTTCTTCGCTGAGAGAATTGTAAAAACTATCTATGTCAGGAAGCTTTGTCTGCGCTAGCGCTATATAAAGCTCTTTATAACAGGGTATGGGGCTTAAGTCTCCTTCTAATTCAGTAATGAATAAATGTATGTCATATTTAGATAAGTTATGAAATACTACAGGAAAGAAGGGACCACTTAATTTGTACTTTGGCTTACAATTTTTATGAATGGGTCCCATGTATTTTCCAGAAAATTGATCAAAATATTTGTCCAGGTCGTCAGCGTTTATTTCCTTTTCACAGGCACAGCAATTTCCTTCCTGTTCATGGATTGTGCTAGCAATCGGGTTTTTGGAGGTCGACCAGTACATGTAAAACAAGCTCGTAGTTTTTTTTTTAGTGATTTGCAGAATTTTTGTATGCAGTCAGCGCCTATAAAATTATACAAAATTTGAATTAGTTTTTAAAATACTAAGAAAATAATTATTTGTTGTTTTGTACATACCTTTATATGTCCACAATTCGTTAAGATCCGGATTATATTTATGTGCTATATAAAATGATACGGCACATGTAGTATGCTTCTGCACTTTTGTTGTTGACGACGTTGAATACGAATTTAGGCATGTTCTATAATTTTCAAGAACAGCCTCAATATCGGCATATATCACCACCGGAGGAGATAATTTTTTATGAAAGCCCTTGAATGAAGTTATAGTGTTTGGTTCAGGGTAAAACGAGGCCACTTTTCCGCATTCAAGTTTGTTGTGGGTAGTATTATTAACTGTGAAAAACTGTTGACAGTTATCACAAAAATATCCTCCTGATTTGGCATGAGTAGCATAATCTTTTTACACTTGTAATGTAAGCGTAATGCATACTGTCTTGGTTTACGTTATTTATTCCCAATATATTGATGTGGTTAGGTTGAATACATTTGGTTCTAAAAGTTGGACCGATTATTTTGTCAACATCAGCATCGATCTCATAAACATTTATACTAAAGTCTTTATTATTTTTCTCGAAATGGATAATCCCTTTATTCGTTATTGGAAACTCGATTCCTGAAAAATCCAATCTTATTCCGTCATATACAATTATTTCATTATTAATATTAGTGTGGTAAGTTGTGGGCTTTGTCATTTCCTCCCGTGAATACTTTTTTTGCTTTGCTGTTGTAAAGGTAGCACTCTCATGAGTTTTGTTAGCTATGAATGCCAGTATGCACCATTTGAAACAAAATACGTCAGTATTCTGTACGTTCATAAGTGCATTTCGGGCTCTTATATTCTTCGGGGCCTGAATGTATCCGCTAGCAGGAATGTTTTCTAGCTTTATTATAGTAATTTCAAAATAATTGAAATTTTTTATTGCCCAACCAGAGTCTTTTTCTTGAAACTCACTGCTCGATGCTAGTAAGCTATCTACTGCCATATTAAGTTCATCGATAATGCTTTCATTTTGGTATACAGATTTATATGATGTCCCAAAATGTGTTGTTGTTTCAACAGTAACTCCTTCGTCTGTTTGTTTAATATAGGTACCATAAACTCTTAGGTTGAATTTAATGGCTCTATATTCTATCATGCAATGCTTTATAATTTCAATTATATTTTTTTGGCAATGCTGATAAAAATCTTTTAAATCAATAGTGTTTTGGACTGTACTATTGATTCGATATGATTTAACAGGAAAAACAGTTTGAGAGTTAAGAAGAATTATGTTTTCATTATTTTTTACTTCTCTGGCTGATGCATTTTTATGCTTATCGGTCAATATGTGTTGACGTTCCCTTGATGCAAGATATTTATCACCACAAGTAGGACATAAAAGTTCTAATTTTAAATCATTTTTATTTTCGCTAATCTTAGCTTTTTTTCCTTGTTTGAGTACTTCCTTACCCTCATCCATTCTCATCCGTTTGAGAGCATTTGATGATGTTGTGGGATGATCGTCCAGATGATTTTGCCTTCTGTTTTGTGGTTGCCGTTTTTCAACATTCATTAAAACGTTGAATGCATTTATAGGTCCATTACAATTTTGATAGTGCTCGTCAAATTCATAATTATGAACTAAGGTAGAGCATAAGTCACACCTTATTTTTGATTTACATATTAAAACCTCGAAGGCATTCCGAGGCTTTGAGCACTGAGCATAATGAGCTTCAAACTCACTCATCTCCACATTTTTGGTGCACAAATCACAAGCAACGAATGACTCCATTTTTAGGGTTTTGGTTTTAATATTTTTATTCAAAAACAAGGAAGAACGCTATAGTCGAGTACCTCGACTATCAGATACCCGATACTCAAAGGGAAATGGAGATATACAAGCAGCAAAGCGAGATTAAAATGCGCCACCTACCGGCGGTAGACAGATTTAAGCGTTATGGGCGTTAGAGTGGGCGTGGCAAATTCATTTTTGGATCAATCGATAGGTATTGACGACACCAATACATTTCAGTTAAAATTTTTTATCTAGCATGCAAATTGTGGGCGTCACAGGTTTTCGCGGTTTGTGGGCGTTTAAGTGGGCGTGGCAAACTTTTTTTTAGGTCAATCGATAGGTATTGATGGGAATAATACATTTCAGTCAAAAGTTTCTATCTAGCATCAAAACTGTAGGAGTTACAGTTTTGGGCGGTTTGTGGGCGTTAGAGTGGGCGTGGCAGTCTACTGAAACAAACTTGCGCTGCGTAAGAAGCTCAGGAATCAGTACGCCAAATCTCAATAGCCTAGCTCTCATAGTTTCCGAGATCTCAGCGTTCATCCGGACAGACAGACGGACAGACGGACATGGCTAGATCGACTCGGCTAGTGATCCTGATCAAGAATATATATACTTTATGGGGTCGGAAACGCTTTCTTCTGCCTGTTACATACTTTCCGACGAATCTAGTATACCCTTTTACTCTACGAGTAACGGGTATAAATATATTGTTATATGTTGTAATGTTGTTAACAATTTTCACCCACTCGTTATAAAGGTAAAAAGCACGATAATGTTGTTAACAATTTTCACGCACTCGTTTAAAAGGTAAAAAGCACGATTAGAATTGTTCGGCGCGATTGCAAGGACCGATGTGGATCTAATTATTTTATTAGAATACAGTACTGAGGCATTTGAAGAACTGATCCTGAGCAATTTGAGTGGTGTCATTTTTATAGTCCAGAATGTTCACTTAACAGGTTGACATCTACAGGGAGTGCATACAGGCATGTTGTACTCCTAGAACCAATCCGATTGGTTCTCGAACATAAGGAGCAGCCCAATACCCCAGTAGAATGGTTATTAGAAGGAAAACGAACACAAGGATTGATAACAAGTTACCGGTGGTGAACGTGGTGTAGGAGGGGTCTGGATGTAGGTAAATATCGAAGGTGTGCAACTTCGACATAGGTTAAGGAAAGGCAATCTCTGTGTAAGCAAGATATGAATAAATGGTCAGTTAAGGTCGGGCCAGCATTGGCATAAGATGTCGCGATGCAACCATTCGAATTTCCTAAGCCTTAAGCTAAGAGTAGCTATTAAAAGCGGTTGCGGAGGTTTTTTAGGCGGTTTTAAATGTATTTTGTATGAGTTGTTTTTAATTGCAAGCGTATACTCATCCCATAATCAGTGTGTTTGGTATTCCACGGAACCCTTCCGTTTTATTGCATTTCAAATATTGTGACCCCTCGTTATCTTCTGAGAATGAGCAGGAGAAAGTGAACGTGCGTACCCACGAACCCGAATCTCACCCCCTACCCTCGAGTCCTTGCTCATGACTGCTTGTGCGCGAAGGTGTGAAATTTTAATTTTGTGAGTTTTGTTCAAAATGTGCAGTTTTTATTTTAGAACAGAGAAAATTATACCATTGGAAAGGTATAATGCTTTCCAATGATACCAAATTTTTTTTTTTTTTTTAGTGAGGGGGTATACTATTTAGGGTATCGGAGGTCATCGTCGTTTTTTGCCTTTTTCAGTCGAGTAGTGGGAATATACGGGAGGAGGCAGAATTTGAAATTCGGTACAATTTTCCGCTTCAGTGCACCGTTTTAAGAAATTCTTAAAACTAAACTTCTTATCCTACACATAAATATTATTGGGTGGCCTTTAGATATAAACCCTGAAAAGTGTTCCCAATAAGAAATTTAAAACATAAACCTTAAAGTGATACCACTAGCTAATATTTCTATACACACCCGTCTAACTTTATCGTACACACAAACAATTTCGATATCCTCAGCCCTGAAAAGTGATCCTATAAGTCTTATACAACTTGAACATTAAAGTGATTCTTCAGCTCATTTTTCCTAGACACACTCCTCAAAAGGAATCGTATAACATATAAGAAAAACTAGAGTATAAGACCGCAGCGGCTGTCATCGCAACGGCAGTCTCGGCAGCGTCCAAACCTCCGCTGCGAAAACCGCCGCTCCCGAGGCATTACGATTACGAAACAATTATAATTATTTGTGTTTTCTTATTTTTTGGGTCGGATGCTCCTTTAGGCCACTTTTTGGTGTTCACAGCTGTTTGTACACACACTTCTGTATATATATATAACTGTTATATCCGTGTATAAGTATGTATATATATAGATATCTATGTTATATATAAATGAACTCTGCTTCAACTCGTTGATCAAGCAACAGACACACACAAATATATAAGTTTTACTTTGTTTTAGTACACGCTTGTATATATATTCTTCGACTTTTTGTTTTATATGTATATGTGTTTTTTCGTTAATCTGTAATAAGGCGCAAGTTGAAAGGAGTTGCAAAGTTTCAATTTTAGCAGCACTTTAAGGTCTTCGATTCCACCAATTCATACATCATACGTATATGTACATATCGCTTTCCATTTATCTCTTGTTTTTATATATATAATAATTAAATATTTCTTGTTCTTGTATATGTAGATTAGTTTTGCAAAAGATTTAACAAAGTGTTGATTAGTAATTTAGTTTTAGTTGTCAATTGAAAGATCTTTTTTTGTCGTTTTCATTTTTGATTAAGGCAACAGCTTACACAATTTTTCGCTCGTCGTTTAAACAAAGCTCTTACAAAGTATGGACACAAAAAAAAAACAAAAATTCATACAAGTATTTTGTTTATATATACGGTATATATATTTAGGTTTTATCACTGATTAAGCCTAGGTTTTAGAAAAAAAATATCAAACGTCTTATCGCATGGGCTTACTACTTCTCCTACTGCTTCTGCATCGAATTCTCAACTTGAATTACCCTCCTCTCTAATCTCTCTCGATTGTTTACACACATATATAATAAGCATAGTTAATATTATTTTTAAGGCTTCGTTGGGGGAGCAAAGAGCAAACAAAAATACGCTTGAAAAGGGATTGAACAAATTAAAATTAATAATTACTGATGCGGATGTGACTGCTCGCAGTTGATCACTGCTCTTCTTCTTCTCTCGACCTCGTTATGTCGCAGGCTTGCAATGGAATGTTATCGATATACCTAGTTATCGTATCAAAAATTGGGTTATGTACAGTTGTGCAAGTGCTTCTTTCATCGCTGCGCGTGTTTGTGTGCTCTCTTCGCTTCTGATTCTGCTTCTGCTTTCTACGTTCCTTACACCTTACTCTTTACAGCTCTTTAATGATAGTTACTTGTTAATTGTTTCTGCTTATTTCTTCATGAGGTAGTCAAGCCACAGGCTGCATGCCGGCTCCAGGCGGACTTGGGATCAAAGGATAAGGGGTTTGTTCTTGGGATGGTTTCGGGGATCTGGGGGTTATATTCGAGTGGTCCATGATTGAATCGCGGGATCGGATGCCTCAAAGGGGGAACTCTGCTATTGGAAGAACTTGGATTGCTGGGTTTACACAAGAAAGTATATGGACTATTGATGTGGTAGTTTACAAAAAATAAGTGGAAGTATTTAAGGTATTGTATGGGCCGGATTGGGATCTGGGTAATATGTTATGGTTTATTTGTAGGGGGACTGCGGCTTCTTTTTCTGTACTCCTGCTTTTGCTTAGTCAATGAGTGGCGGTTAAGATTAACATTAGTATAGGGTTGATGGCCTAGCACCAGTAGTCTACATGTGCCCAAGCCGGATCCTGCTCCTCTCCCAGTTGCAGCTCCATTTCGAGCTCGAGTTCCACCTGCCGATCTAGACGTGGACTGGCCGGTGGCTCCTCCTTCTCTGCAGGATGTTGCAGTGGCTGCTGCTGCTGTTGATGCTGATGCTGATGTTGCTCCTGTTGGCTGTTGGGCTGATCGAAGGCTAGGAGCAGCAGGTCGCGGTCTCGATCCCGCTCCCTGTCCGGCGCCCTTCCTCACGCCAGGCAACTGCCGTTGTTCATAAAGGCGGTGGCTGCGTCCAGATCGACATACTCCCCGCCATCCTCCACCAGTTGGGACAGCAGATCGGTGGGAAAGCAGCCGTTCTTCAGCAGCAGCAGCTGCTCATCATCGTAGGGCGTCATCACGCCCACACCCACTCCGACACCGATGTTGCCATGATGCAGGCCCTGGTGGAAGTCCATCAGGTGGGTGTTATTGTTGTTATTATTATTATTATTATTATTTCCATTGCCAGATCCGTTTCCGGTGCTGCCATTTGTGTGGACCACGCTGGCCATGTTGAGGCCATTGGTGCCGCAGGGCAAGGGCAGTACGCAGGCGTGCTTGATGTCCGGGAAACCATCGCTGGGCTCGAAGAGGAACCGCTCGGCACTCAGGGCTGTGGTGTAGGGACTCTGCGAGTCCACCAGCTCGTTCTTCACAAACTCAATGGCGCTGCTGGTGGGCGTTGTACTGCTGTTGTTGCTCGTGGCATTGCTGCTAAGGCTGCTGATGTTGCTGGTGTGGCTGCTGATGTTGCTGCTGGAGTTGCTGCTGGTGTTGCTGCTGGCGTTGCTGCTGCTGTTGTTGTTGCTGCTGCTGCCGCCGCCGCCGCCGGTCAGACCATCGCAGTTGGGCACATAGTCGGAAATCAGACTGGGACTGGGATTCGACTGCTGCTGCTGCTCGACGATACTGTTGCCGGCGGGATTCATGGACTGTTGCTGCTGGTAGCCGGCATGCTCGAACTCCTGGGCACTGGGCGAGGGCTTGCAGTAGCCGTTGGGCAGTTGCTGGGCCATGGCCGCCGCCGTTTTGGAGCCATACTTGAAGGTAGCAATCGAGGGTATGCTCTGAAGCCGCTGGCTGTGGCCCGAGTTGGCCATCTCGCCGCCATTCGCCGTCTCCAGTTCCAGTTCGCTGAGATACTTCAGTGCCGGCGACTGGAGCAGCTGGTTGGGCAGTTGGTAGCCTCCGGGTCGCTGGCAGCGGTGCGACTGCAGCATGTCCTTCAGCTTGCGGCGCTCGGTTTCCAGCAGACGCACCTGGTTCTTCAGGTCGACGTTCTGGGTGTCGAGCACCTCCGACTCCTTGATCAGATTCTGGGTGCGTTCGCGCTTCTTCATCCGGCACTTGGTGGCCGCGATCTTGTTCCGCTCGCGACGCCTCCGCCGGCGGTCCTCGTCCTCCGGAGTCAGTCCCTTCGGCTGCGACTTGGTCTCGCTGTCCTCGTCGCTCGACTCCTCGCAGTCGTCGTCCAGGTCGTTGGCGTTGCTCAGGCTGCCGCTGTAGTTGTTGCTGCTGCCGCTGTGCCCGTTGTGGTTGCTGCTGCGCCGCGAGTACTTCGAGTGCGGCTGCTCCGATCCGGAGCTGGAGTCGCAGGTGGACAGCTTGCGCTTGCTCTGGATGGACAGCTTCAGGCCCTCCTTGATCAGCCGCGAGCAGGTCTGCAAAGGCAGGAAGTGGAAAGAGGGGAACGTCAGCGGTTAGAGGGGATCTATCTTTTTTTTTTTTTACTTGTTTAAGTATTTTATTTTGAGGTTCGCTTTCTCTTCCGCATGTTAAACTAAAAGTAGGTTTTAACTTTCAAATTATAATTAATTTTGGTTTCACTTGTGGTCGAGAATAGGACGAAAAAAACTATGAATATATTACTATTTTTGTTGATTTTTGGGAACTCCTTCATCGAAAGAATATTACTGGCTGATCTTAAGTTTTTTCTTGAGAAGGTGGATTTTACAAAGTGAAATTTCGACACAGTTTATTTTTGAGAGTTTGACGCCCTTCGGGGCAGGCAGATATAGTTATGACGAATCGCGGCCCGATTTCTCGGGCCGAGATTATCTCCAGCGGCATTTCAGCTTTGTTTGTTTGTTTATTTGTCCGGTGATTTACTCCAGCGACCTTTTTTGCGCTTCGGCTTAGGGCTTGGCACCTGGATTTGGGATTGGGTTTGGGTCTGGGGACACTCGAGTGGTGCATGAATTATAAATATTACAGCGCACAGATAGAAATCTGCGACAATCACCACGCCCAGAAAGTGTTCAGTGTTCTCTCTTTTTTGCCCTGACAAGTGCATTCGGCACTCGATGAGGTGGGTGGACTTATGGGGCACTTAAAAAGCCGAAAACAAAAACCAAAAAACGTAGTAACCTCGATAGCCAGCCTGCACTGGGTCAGTTCCATTTATGGAGGAGCTCAAGACCTTAGTGTGCGGAAAGGAACAGATGGTCATCACTACACTCCATTCCATTCCGCACAATGACAACTTTCGTTGATTGACTGCATTGGCTGAACTCGGCTATATGAACTGGTGGAATGCCCTAAGTGGTATGAAAATGGGCACTGAAGTGTTTGTGAAACCATTTTTAAACTGGGTCTTAAGCTGAATTGCAAAGGTAATTGAATAACCGGGTTCTCGAATTGTTTTTTATAAAATATAAATATAAAAAGATTTATATTTAAGCACTGAATAAAACAAATTCACTGGCTTAAATAAAATCTCTTATAGAATTCTGATGACAAGATGCATTTGGCAACCCTGGCAAGAACTAAAGCCGGTGGAAAGAATTCCGCCGGAAAAAGGCTCCCAGCGTCATCGTGGTCAAACGAATCTGCGAATTGCCGCAATACGTGTGCGTGGAGAACAAGTGGGTGTGCAGGAAAAAGAATCACATACCGGTAATTGGAACTGACGATACAATTCCTAAAGGTATGGCAAAGGAAGCAGCCTTTAAGTCCGGACATCAGTATCACCTAAATGAAGTCACTCTGCAGTTTGAGCCAGCAAAGAAGGAACCAGTTCCCATTAGGGAACGCGCCATCCAAACGCTGGAGTGGAATCTCCCCGAGGAAAGGACCAAGGATAATACAGAAACCCACCTGTGCTCCCACTGCGTTTCAGCAGCGAGAGAGGATGCCACATATGCCTAAGATGCTCTTTAAGGATCTATGATATGATCTATGGCGCCTACAAAGCCTGGAGGACGTTCTTATATAATATGGATTTCCAGCATATCACCCACCAAAATATATCATCTTGCAATATGGCATCCATCAAAGGGGGCTGTCACAATTGGCCTCTTCAATCTGCAGCTCATTGGATTGTCGACCAGACCGACGCCTCTTTTATATATATATAATTTTTATTTTTTTCCGTTGGTTTTTCCCTTTTTTGCGCATTTTGTTTGTTGTCTGCTCGAGAAATTGTTCGGATGCCACTGATTACTGATTGAACGCGCCCTTCTCCCCAATGTTGCCTTTGCGCTTCTGTTAATTTTTTCGGCATCGGCAGCGGGTCGGGTTCCCATTTGAATTTTAGGCACGCTGCGGTATATTTATTGACCCAGAAATCAGATAAATAAATTTTGTGCTTAAAAAGCGACAAGTAAAGAATGCCGAAAAACGAAATCCAAAACAAAATCATAATAATCGCATGCGCCGGACCCGAAAAAAAAAGGAGAAAAAATTAAAGTCGCTGGCAAATCGGAGCCAATGCATATGACCATATGGTCAGGGTCGACTCGAAAAGTCGGACAAAGTCTGCTGGAAAATTGTGCAATTGCGTCGGGGGAAATGGGGCTGTGCATGTGGATGTAAATGGAAATGGGAATCGGAATCGGAATGGACATCACAGGTTGCGGCTTTATATCTTTGTAAATGTATCTTTGAATCAGTATCTCAGTATCTTTGTATCTTCGTTTCTGTATCTGCATCTGTATGTACCGACTTTTGCGGAACGGCCGAGCCTTTCTTTGCACTTCGCATCGCTGCAACTTTAGTCGCAAAATTCGCCCGAAAAAGATACATTGAAGAGCCCATTTTCGGGCTGGCAAATTTGCATTTTGTTTGGCTTGTTTGCACTTTTGCACATTTCTCACTCGTTCTGTTTGCCCTTCTTATAATTTCTCCCCATTTTACATTTCCCCCCATTTGCTTGGCGTTCTTTTTCGGCAACATTTGTGCAAATATTTGGCGTGCTAAGGAAATAAAAACGAGGAAGAACGCTATAGTCGAGTACCTCGACTATCAGATACCCGTTACTCAGCTAAATAGAGATATGCAAGTAGAAAAGCGAGATTAAAATGCGCCACCTACCGGCGGTATACAGATTTAAGCGTTATGGGCGTGTCAAATTTTTTTTTGGATCAAACGATAGGTAATGACGAGACGAATACATTTCAGTTAAAATTTTTTATCTAGCATAAAAATTGTGGGCGTCACAGGTTTTCGCGGTTTG
Organism: Drosophila suzukii; assembly: GCF_043229965.1. Classification (NCBI taxonomy): domain Eukaryota; kingdom Metazoa; phylum Arthropoda; class Insecta; order Diptera; family Drosophilidae; genus Drosophila; species Drosophila suzukii. The sequence goes on from NC_092085.1 coordinate 5,207,943, forward strand.
TAGGCGTTAAAGTGGGCGTGGCAAACTTTTTTTTAGGTCAATCGATTGGTATTGATGAGAACATTACATTTCAGTTAAAATTTTTATTCTAGCATCAAAACTGTAGGAGCCACAGTTTTGGGCGGTTTGTGGGCGTTAGAGTGGGCGTGGCAGTCTACTGAAACAAACTTGCGCTGCGTAAGAAGCTCAGGAATCTATACGCCAAATCTCAATAGCCTAGCTCTCATAGTTTCCGAGATCTCAGCGTTCATCCGGACAGACGGACAGACGGACATGGCTAGATCGACTCGGCTAGTGATCCTGATCAAGAATATATATACTTTATGGGGTCGGAAACGCTTCCTTCTGCCTGTTACATACTTTCCGACGAATCTAGTATACCCTTTTACTCTACGAGTAACGGGTATAAAAAGAAAAAACAAACAAACGGAGGGCAGGAAACCTTTGAATGGGTCCGGCTCCGATTGTGCGGGGTTCAAGTCGGGGTCAAACCGCCTGCTAAATTCATATTTAAATCGAAATGAAACAAAGTTCGCTTCGTATTCTGTAGATAACTTATAAAAGACGCAGACATTGTTGGGCTGACTTTAATGTCATAGTTAAAATTAAATAAAATTTATGTGCAATTTTGCACAAAAACCTTTGATCTGTATATTCATAAACGAAAACTACTCATTACATTGAAAGTGAAAAAAAAATATTCGATTTGTATTATATCAGTTATATTCTAAGCCCTTAGTTTGTAACAGTTAGCTTAACGTTTTGAAAGTAAATAAAAAGAAATATATAAATTTATGTTTAAATATGACTACTACCAAACGCTTCTGAGGAATGATTTTCCAATATCTCAAAAATATATAGCTATACAAAGAATATTTAGGAGGCTTTTTGCCAAGAGAAAGTGATCTTTAAAATTGAATTTGAGACAGATCGAATGCATGACTAACCTTAAATATATTAACTGATATACCTTCCGTGATGTAAAAAAAAATGTTAAAAATAAGAAGTTATTCATTAACTTTTCTTTGAAATAGAAAAGATCCACAAAGAGTAGTGTTTTTTTTAGAAGATTACTTTTTCAACCCCTGCCAAAATTTCTTTCAGTGAAAAGGGGAGCACGCCTATACAAGAATGCATATAGTTTCCAAGACGAATATTGATCTCACTAGATTTCGCCATCATTTCCTATCCAGCCCTTCGAATTCTGAGTTGCTTCTGGAACTCCACTTTGATCGGATGCTAGCTGGCTCGATTCTGGAGACGGGAGCACCTGGGACACGGGTCGTCGTGGCTGCGACACCGACTGGCCATCTTCCAGCAGGCGTTGTGGAAACACGCTCCGCATCGATCGCAGCGCTGGACCTTTCGCTGCCACGGGTAGATGAGCTCACCGCCCTTGCAGTGCTCACAAAGGAAGGCACGACCCGTACATAGTTGCAAAAATAAAAGATATTCTATATAGATATCAACCCAAGGAACAGCTAGCTGTCCACCACTCACCACGCAGTTGTGGACGTGCTGTTCGCTCAGAGCGATCACCTCCTTGATGGAGCGGTTCATGCTGGTGTTCTGCACGTCCACGAAATCGCACATGGACCACATGTCCGGATCCTGGGTTAGGTGCGCCGGAATGGCAGTGAAGAACGCCTGCTCTCTGCCGGGTCGAGATAAAAGGTTAATAAATGGATACCCATGGGATACTCCATCTTCCACTCACCGCGTGGCAAAGCGACAGTTGGCTATGAATCCTTTGACCGCCCGCAGCTGCAGCCGCTTCCTCCTCGCCCTGGCCAGTTCCTTGTGCTTGTACAGCTGGCCATTCAGATCCGGGACGTGGAACAGCGGAAAGGCGTACATCTGCTCGATTAGGCGGTAGGCAAAGGAGCAGACCGGATAGCAGCGAAAGTCCCAGGAGCGCAAGATCCTGGCGGGGATTGCGGATATCTGGTTGCGATGGCAGCCAGTGCACAGGTACTTGCCCAGGTACGTGCAGTAGCGGAAGTGCTGCTGCAGATGCTTGGCCACCCGCATCCCGCAGCCGGCACAGCGATTGTTCTGCCTTTGCAGCACCTTGGTGCGATTCTCCGAGGGATGTTCGGTGAATATGATCTGCTGACGTGGCGGTGCCCAGCTGGCGGTGCCTCTGGTCAGGCTGGCCTGCTCGTGATCCTCGTGCTTGGGTATCGGCAGGGGCAGCAGTTGCTGGGGTGCCTCCTGCTCGGAGACCAGCCACTTGAGGTGTTCCAAACAGCGTCAGCTGCTGTTCACTAAAGCGGGATATCAGCTGGAGGCCCACCGCCTCGGCACTGTTGCTCTGCACATCGCCGGGTATCTGCTCCACGTAGGGCATCAGGTTTGGCTCCGAGGGATTCGTGTTCGCCGGTCCCGCTGGCCTGGCAAACCGCCTGCTCCACTTCACGTGCTCTATGGCCGTGATGCAGGCCTCCGAGATCCGAAAGTAAGCATTCTCCTTCTCCAGCTGCGTGTTGTTGTGCGTTTGCCGGGACATCTGCAGGAACGAGGCCAGCGACTGCTGATCTATCTTATCGCTGCCCGGCGTGATGCTCACCGAACTGGAGGCTGTGGTGGAGGTGGTACTGCCCCCTCCGGCCGAACCTTGAATATCCCAGGGAGCCGAGGTCCCTCCGGTTGTGGTGGCAGCAGCCTCGTCCAGCATGCTGACACCCTCGAAGAGGGTTTGATGCTTCTTCAGCTTGCGACCGTTGACGGCCAAAAAGGTGTCCAGCATGCCGCCATCTCCGGAGGCATTCAGATCCTCGCCCACGCCCCGCTGAAACCAGCTGGTGTACAGGGGCGTCGAGCCAAAGAAACTGCCCAGATAACTGCCCACTGACGAGGACACCTTGGGTGCCTCCTGCATCCTGGGGCGTTTGGCCGGTCCAGATTTTTATGTCATCACAGTTGATCAGCTGGATGCGTTTGGGACTGTCGCTGGATGAGCAGGAACTGGTGGAAGGTGCGTCCAGGTGGTCCTCCCTCGGCTTGGCGTTTGGCAGCGCCGTCTAAAGGATGTCCTGTCGTCCAACTCCTCGTCCTCCTGAGTGAGATTAGGCAGGCTCTTGAGTCGCCTGAGAAAACTGCGCTTCTGTAGCCTCTCCTCCGGCACCACTTGCAGTTTGGGCGAGATGCTGAAGATCGGCTGCGAGCAGGTGCGTCGACGGCGCAGCTGATGCCTGACTTCAAGCTGACCCAGCAGGGCTCTGGTTGAGCTGCACAGCCGTGAGGCAAACGAACAGAGCGGTGGCGTCAGTGGAACGCCGCAGAAAGGCCTCCTCGCTGGGATAGTAGAGCTCCATCAGCTCCGGATCGGAGACCAGCGTCTGGAGGCACTGCGAGAGGCAGCGGGCGCGCAGGCAGCGCCTAAGAACTCCTCCACTCCGGTCACCGCCGACGACGCACTGCCTCTGGCGCAATCCGGGCGATAAGGGGGCGGCCTGGCCTGCGACTGCTGCTGCTGCTGCTTTCCCGCACTCGCCAGCAGAAACTCAAAGTCGTCCGCCAGTCGCTGAAGTTCCACGGGCTGCAACTGATAAAGACGGAGAGTGAGACGTTGCATAAATACAATTCGATTGCAAAACAATGGGGGATGTCTGCGGGATAGGGCTAACGAATGGGGGGTACCCTTTAAACGCCAAAAATAGGTGGGATAGAATTGTGAGAAAAGGCCTAACATATTAATAATCCGATGATTTAATCATAAGTTATTTTTTACATTTTTGAAATGAATGTTAACATAGCCATACGATATCATAAAATCCATTATAATATTGTATATATATATATATAGTAACAATTTTAATAGATATATTTACACAGAAGAACATTTTAAAGTCTTTTTAAAATATAATTTAAGATGTAGGGTACTTGATAGTAAAATACCCTATTCTTCAGAATCGCAGGGTATATATTTTTATACCCGTTACTCGTAGAGTAAAAGGGTATACTAGATTCGTCGGAAAGTATGTAACAGGCAGAAGAAAGCGTTTCCGACCCCACAAAGTATATATATTCTTGATCAGGATCACTAGCCGAGTCGATCTAGCCATGTCCGTCTGTCCGTCTGTCTGTCCGTCCGGATGAACGCTGAGATCTCGGAAACTATGGGAGCTAGGCTATTGAGATTTGGCGTGCAGATTCCTGAGCTTCTTACGCAGCGCAAGTTTGTTTCAGCACAGTGCCACGCCCACTCTAACGCCCACAAACCGCCCAAAACTGTGGCTCCTACAGTTTTGATGCTAGAATAAAAATTTTAACTGAAATGTATTGTTCTCACCAATACCTATCGATTGACCCAAAAAAAAGTTTGCCACGCCCACTTTAACGCCCACAAACCGCGAAAACCTGTGACGACCACAATTTTCATGCTAGATAAAAAATTTTAACTGAAATGTATTGGTCTCGTTGATACCTATCGATTGATCCAAAAAAAATTTGCCACGCCCACTCTAACGCCCATAACGCTTAAATCTGTATACCTCCGGTAGGTGGCGCATTTTAATCTCGCTTTGCTGCTTGCATATCTCCATATAGCTGAGTAACGGGTATCTGATAGATGAGGTACTCGACTATAGCGTTCTTCCTTGTTATTTTTAAATTGATTGTTTATTATATTATTGGGTTACAAGTACTGGTTTTAAAGTACTGCGACTGTGAGCCTCAAATCCTATACAGTTTAGGTTGGCTTTGTGCTCAATCGATTCTAGAGAAATGCATTATACATAAACCATACAAACAGAGTATTGAGATTAAATAACTTATGTATATAAAAGCTTATTTAATCTTGAGAACAATGCGGTGACTTGTTTCTGATTGTATTAAAAATGTTTTATCTGTATGAAAGTTCAAGTCTGAAATTATTTATTTCATACAAAACCGAATAAAAATAAAATATTGTAGTTAAACTTTAAGTATAATAAAGAAGTAATATATAGTATATATATAATATATAATAATCAAATTTAGAAACATGAGGTTTGGTCTAAAAATAAAGGTTCGAACTTTAAGTATTCGTATTATACTAATCTATAATCTATGATTAAAGGTGAATTTTATAAGGATTGACATAGAAACCTAAACAATATATTTAATTCTTGCATGCATATTAATAATACTAATAATATTACGTTTTTATTTGTATTAACAGATAAATTAATAGTTGTTTGTTAAAATACAGGGCATGTAACCCGATTATATGTACATATTGCAAGTCAAGTGAAGCAACCAAGAAGCCCCCTCTAAAAAACATAGGGTATCATAGGGTGTGTGATGTTCTGGGGATTTCCATTACTCACCAGTCCATGTTGCAGAATACGGGTGCAGCTCTGGGCCAGCAACTGGAGACTATCCTTGGATCTGGCAGCCCGGAACCAGAAATTCGTGGATCTTCGCAAATCCGCGAGGAGCGAATTCCTGGCCAGCTGTTGTTGTTGCTGCAGTCGCTGTTTCTGCTGCGGATGCTCCGCTGTTGCGTCCTCCGCGGTTGCGTCCTCTGCTGCTGCGTCCACCGCGCTTTCTGCCGCGCCTGTTGCCAAAGTGGGCGGGGGCGAAACGTCAAAAAAAACGAAAGGCCTGGAAGCACAGGTAATATTCAATCAAAAAATAATTTGGAAGGATGAAAAACAATAAACAATAAACGAAACAATATAAATTCTCTTTCATATTGCAATTGTTGAATCGATTGTTGGTATTGATTTCTAGTTCGTTGTTGGATGTTGATTGTCTCCACTTGATCGGATGCTAGCTGGCTCGATTCTGGAGACGGGAGCACCTGGGACACGGGTCGTCGTGGCTGCGACACCGACTGGCCATCTTCCAGCAGGCGTTGTGGAAACACGCTCCGCATCGATCGCAGCGCTGGACCTTTCGCTGCCACGGGTAGATGAGCTCACCGCCCTTGCAGTGCTCACAAAGGAAGGCACGACCCGTACATAGTTGCAAAAATAAAAGATATTCTATATAGATATCAACCCAAGGAACAGCTAGCTGTCCACCACTCACCACGCAGTTGTGGACGTGCTGTTCGCTCAGAGCGATCACCTCCTTGATGGAGCGGTTCATGCTGGTGTTCTGCACGTCCACGAAATCGCACATGGACCACATGTCCGGATCCTGGGTTAGGTGCGCCGGAATGGCAGTGAAGAACGCCTGCTCTCTGCCGGGTCGAGATAAAAGGTTAATAAATGGATACCCATGGGATACTCCATCTTCCACTCACCGCGTGGCAAAGCGACAGTTGGCTATGAATCCTTTGACCGCCCGCAGCTGCAGCCGCTTCCTCCTCGCCCTGGCCAGTTCCTTGTGCTTGTACAGCTGGCCATTCAGATCCGGGACGTGGAACAGCGGAAAGGCGTACATCTGCTCGATTAGGCGGTAGGCAAAGGAGCAGACCGGATAGCAGCGAAAGTCCCAGGAGCGCAAGATCCTGGCGGGGATTGCGGATATCTGGTTGCGATGGCAGCCAGTGCACAGGTACTTGCCCAGGTACGTGCAGTAGCGGAAGTGCTGCTGCAGATGCTTGGCCACCCGCATCCCGCAGCCGGCACAGCGATTGTTCTGCCTTTGCAGCACCTTGGTGCGATTCTCCGAGGGATGTTCGGTGAATATGATCTGCTGACGTGGCGGTGCCCAGCTGGCGGTGCCTCTGGTCAGGCTGGCCTGCTCGTGATCCTCGTGCTTGGGTATGGGCAGGGGCAGCAGTTGCTGGGGTGCCTCCTGCTCGGAGACCAGCCACTTGAGGTGTTCCAAACAGCGTCAGCTGCTGTTCACTAAAGCGGGATATCAGCTGGAGGCCCACCGCCTCGGCACTGTTGCTCTGCACATCGCCGGGTATCTGCTCCACGTAGGGCATCAGGTTTGGCTCCGAGGGATTCGTGTTCGCCGGTCCCGCTGGCCTGGCAAACCGCCTGCTCCACTTCACGTGCTCTATGGCCGTGATGCAGGCCTCCGAGATCCGAAAGTAAGCATTCTCCTTCTCCAGCTGCGTGTTGTTGTGCGTTTGCCGGGACATCTGCAGGAACGAGGCCAGCGACTGCTGATCTATCTTATCGCTGCCCGGCGTGATGCTCACCGAACTGGAGGCTGTGGTGGAGGTGGTACTGCCCCCTCCGGCCGAACCTTGAATATCCCAGGGAGCCGAGGTCCCTCCGGTTGTGGTGGCAGCAGCCTCGTCCAGCATGCTGACACCCTCGAAGAGGGTTTGATGCTTCTTCAGCTTGCGACCGTTGACGGGCAAAAAGGTGTCCAGCATGCCGCCATCTCCGGAGGCATTCAGATCCTCGCCCACGCCCCGCTGAAACCAGCTGGTGTACAGGGGCGTCGAGCCAAAGAAACTGCCCAGATAACTGCCCACTGACGAGGACACCTTGGGTGCCTCCTGCATCCTAGGGCGTTTGGCCGGTCCAGATTTTTATGTCATCACAGTTGATCAGCTGGATGCGTTTGGGACTGTCGCTGGATGAGCAGGAACTGGTGGAAGGTGCGTCCAGGTGGTCCTCCCTCGGCTTGGCGTTTGGCAGCGCCGTCTAAAGGATGTCCTGTCGTCCAACTCCTCGTCCTCCTGAGTGAGATTAGGCAGGCTCTTGAGTCGCCTGAGAAAACTGCGCTTCTGTAGCCTCTCCTCCGGCACCACTTGCAGTTTGGGCGAGATGCTGAAGATCGGCTGCGAGCAGGTGCGTCGACGGCGCAGCTGATGCCTGACTTCAAGCTGACCCAGCAGGGCTCTGGTTGAGCTGCACAGCCGTGAGGCAAACGAACAGAGCGGTGGCGTCAGTGGAACGCCGCAGAAAGGCCTCCTCGCTGGGATAGTAGAGCTCCATCAGCTCCGGATCGGAGACCAGCGTCTGGAGGCACTGCGAGAGGCAGCGGGCGCGCAGGCAGCGCCTAAGAACTCCTCCACTCCGGTCACCGCCGACGACGCACTGCCTCTGGCGCAATCCGGGCGATAAGGGGGCGGCCTGGCCTGCGACTGCTGCTGCTGCTGCTTTCCCGCACTCGCCAGCAGAAACTCAAAGTCGTCCGCCAGTCGCTGAAGTTCCACGGGCTGCAACTGATAAAGACGGAGAGTGAGACGTTGCATAAATACAATTCGATTGCAAAACAATGGGGGATGTCTGCGGGATAGGGCTAACGAATGGGGGGTACCCTTTAAACGCCCAAAATAGGTGGGATAGAATTGTGAGAAAAGGCCTAACATATTAATAATCCGATGATTTAATCATAAGTTATTTTTTACATTTTTGAAATGAATGTTAACATAGCCATACGATATCATAAAATCCATTATAATATTGTATATATATATATATAGTAACAATTTTAATAGATATATTTACACAGAAGAACATTTTAAAGTCTTTTTAAAATATAATTTAAGATGTAGGGTACTTGATAGTAAAATACCCTATTCTTCAGAATCGCAGGGTATATATTTTTATACCCGTTACTCGTAGAGTAAAAGGGTATACTAGATTCGTCGGAAAGTATGTAACAGGCAGAAGAAAGCGTTTCCGACCCCACAAAGTATATATATTCTTGATCAGGATCACTAGCCGAGTCGATCTAGCCATGTCCGTCTGTCCGTCTGTCTGTCCGTCCGGATGAACGCTGAGATCTCGGAAACTATGGGAGCTAGGCTATTGAGATTTGGCGTGCAGATTCCTGAGCTTCTTACGCAGCGCAAGTTTGTTTCAGCACAGTGCCACGCCCACTCTAACGCCCACTCTAACGCCCACAAACCGCCCAAAACTGTGGCTCCTACAGTTTTGATGCTAGAATAAAAATTTTAACTGAAATGTATTGTTCTCACCAATACCTATCAATTGACCCAAAAAAAAGTTTGCCACGCCCACTTTAACGCCCACAAACCGCGAAAACCTGTGACGACCACAATTTTCATGCTAGATAAAAAATTTTAACTGAAATGTATTGGTCTCGTTGATACCTATCGATTGATCCAAAAAAAATTTGCCACGCCCACTCTAACGCCCATAACGCTTAAATCTGTATACCTCCGGTAGGTGGCGCATTTTAATCTCGCTTTGCTGCTTGCATATCTCCATATAGCTGAGTAACGGGTATCTGATAGATGAGGTACTCGACTATAGCGTTCTTCCTTGTTATTTTTAAATTGATTGTTTATTATATTATTGGGTTACAAGTACTGGTTTTAAAGTACTGCGACTGTGAGCCTCAAATCCTATACAGTTTAGGTTGGCTTTGTGCTCAATCGATTCTAGAGAAATGCATTATACATAAACCATACAAACAGAGTATTGAGATTAAATAACTTATGTATATAAAAGCTTATTTAATCTTGAGAACAATGCGGTGACTTGTTTCTGATTGTATTAAAAATGTTTTATCTGTATGAAAGTTCAAGTCTGAAATTATTTATTTCATACAAAACCGAATAAAAATAAAATATTGTAGTTAAACTTTAAGTATAATAAAGAAGTAATATATAGTATATATATAATATATAATAATCAAATTTAGAAACATGAGGTTTGGTCTAAAAATAAAGGTTCGAACTTTAAGTATTCGTATTATACTAATCTATAATCTATGATTAAAGGTGAATTTTATAAGGATTGACATAGAAACCTAAACAATATATTTAATTCTTGCATGCATATTAATAATACTAATAATATTACGTTTTTATTTGTATTAACAGATAAATTAATAGTTGTTTGTTAAAATACAGGGCATGTAACCCGATTATATGTACATATTGCAAGTCAAGTGAAGCAACCAAGAAGCCCCCTCTAAAAAACATAGGGTATCATAGGGTGTGTGATGTTCTGGGGATTTCCATTACTCACCAGTCCATGTTGCAGAATACGGGTGCAGCTCTGGGCCAGCAACTGGAGACTATCCTTGGATCTGGCAGCCCGGAACCAGAAATTCGTGGATCTTCGCAAATCCGCGAGGAGCGAATTCCTGGCCAGCTGTTGTTGTTGCTGCAGTCGCTGTTTCTGCTGCGGATGCTCCGCTGTTGCGTCCTCCGCGGTTGCGTCCTCTGCTGCTGCGTCCACCGCGCTTTCTGCCGCGCCTGTTGCCAAAGTGGGCGGGGGCGAAACGTCAAAAAAAACGAAAGGCCTGGAAGCACAGGTAATATTCAATCAAAAAATAATTTGGAAGGATGAAAAACAATAAACAATAAACGAAACAATATAAATTCTCTTTCATATTGCAATTGTTGAATCGATTGTTGGTATTGATTTCTAGTTCGTTGTTGGATGTTGATTGTCTTTGGTGTACGATTTGCTGCTGATGTTGTTGAAGTTGTTATTCATATTATGGTTGGTGCAGTTTTTGAATTGTATTTTTTAACGCAATCTAATGCGTTTCCTTGGTGGTCCAATTCTTGGAATGTGTGTCGTGGCTAGCGCACGAAATGCCTCCGCTACCAAATGTAAGTGACTATCGACCATATTTCGCCATCCGGAGGTTTCCACCACATCGCTGGCATGGGAACTTATGAATTCAAGCGTTTGTGCCTTCAATTGATCCGCACTGTAGAGATCTGCTAGTATAAGACTATCGGCTGCCTTTTTTTGGCGCACAGCTCCTTCTCGCACATCACTTTCAGCTTTTCGAGTGAAAACTTATCGGCTGCGGCTAGGAGTATATCAGCCATGTTTCCCACATTGGGCGCTTTGCCCGTGTATATGAAACGCAGCGTTTCCTTTAGGGCCTCTGGATCCACTTCGCTGTTTAAGACCAAACGTTTCATCTTAATCCCCCTCCCATTAAACATGGCCGCAAAGACTGCACTGCGAGCTGCCAGGATGGCCTTGTGCGCCTTGAGCTCTTGACCGCCCACGCAGATTGAAACATCGCTGTACATAGGGTTTTCAAGGAGATTCTCCATATCCTCGGACAGCTTGCACGGTGGCTCAGGTGGATCAGGTCCGGGCGAGGGTGGCGAGGATACACGGCTGTCGGACATCGTTCTCTGCTGGATGCGTGCGGGATCGGGGCGACTCTAGATTCCAAAAGCAAAAGAACTTATTTTTATTCTCCCTTTGAAATTTACTAGGCTACGAAAGGCACACTAAAATCGTCTTACTTTTTGCACAAATCTTATTTAACTAAAGCCAAATAATAAGCAAACACACAAATTAACCCAATACAGGGACTAATTTGGGTTTAAAAGCCATAAATAAAATGACTATATTCATTTTTATACGAAAATGTAAAACATTTTTTACCATCTCAACGTCTACTTTTAAATTTTTACGTGGCTTAAAAGCACTTTAAGCTCCTTATTCATTTTTTTTTCAGAAAATGTGTACCATTTTAACATCTTTTTGTCATTTTCTGTATCATTGTGTCGCGCAATCTGCAAATTCTAGATTTAAGAGAGGTTCTATGATAGAATAACTTAAGAACTTTGTTCCCATATGACATGACATCGCATAATGTGGTGCGATGTGTTCCAATAACAAACACTAAACCCGAAGCAGAGAATATTAGGGTTTTAAAAGGTATAAATCAGATGGTAGTAGTATTGTAAGGAAATTATAAAGTTTGTTTATCCGACAAAGTATTCCATTTTATACCATCTCAACATCTTATTGCCATTTTCCGTAAATGCAAATGACAGTTCAAATTGTAGTAAACTTAAAACCTAACTTATAATGGAATAATATGGTGCGTTTCAGGTGCTATAAGCTTCTGAACCCAATAGAATTATGTTAGTAAATCGCAAATATGCGAATATTTAGTTGGATATTCGTATGGATGTTGATGTGTGTCTGCATCTGAGACACCTGGTACACAGGGATACCCCAACGAAATCCTTGACAATCAAAGATAGAGGTTAGGAACAACGTTTTACCTTGTTATTTGGTAATTGTTGGCTGCCCCAGGTGCAAAAAATCACAATACCAATTAAAATGCAAGCTAATTTGGAATTTCCCATCAAAGCGTAATACAAAATGGACGCCATCTTGCCAGAGCGAGACAGCAAATGGCCATCTTCCGCAAATGAATAGCGTTCTTAACTAATTACCAATCAATCAAGCTAAGCGTGAGCTGAACTCGATTTGCATACGATAATATATTACTTTTGCATTACTCACCGCTAAAATTCCAGATTTAACAATTTTTGTTAGCAGTTTCACTTTTTTTCACTTGTGCTTCCAGGCCTTTCGTTTTTTTTGACGTTTCATGAATTTTGGCGCAAAGGCGCTATGGAAATTGACAATATATGGATATACGGCTGTTATCGCCTTGGGATCGAGATAAATATTTAACTTTAGTTTTAAATTTAAAAGCTTGCACTTTCCAGACCTTAGTTTACAGCAAGAGAGACTTCGTATGGAAAACTTTAGCCATATATCCAAGAGGTTGTAGAATGATCTTCCATCATTTGGCAAATTTGATTATCTATGTAAAATTTTGCACATATAACAGTTTGCAGTTGAATTGTAATTATTATTTGAGCTGTAAACCTTCAGCAACTGTGAAATAATAATTATTTATTTGCAAAGCAATCCCATTGATCATTAATTTTCTTTTTAAACATAACGATTATTCCGCGAAAAGAGGTTCGTGTCACAGCTAACGTAGCCGTGTCACACACCGCCCAGATTAAAGATACCGTATTTTTGGAATGTTTTCCAATCGAGTTGGTATTTTCTTATCGATAGTTTTGTGGCCACATTGCTGCTATGTCACCACTAACAAAAATAATATTACAAAAAAATCAAAACAATCTTTTAATTTAATCGGACCGCGAATATGCAACCGCACCGCCCTCCGCCCCTGTGATCGTGTGTAGTGCGCAGCCATGGCCACGCCCCCGCCCCCGCCCACTTTGGCAACAGGCGCGGCAGAAAGCGCGGTGGACGCAGCAGCAGAAGACGCAACAGCGGAGGACGCAACAGCGGAGCATCCGCAGCAGAAACAGCGACTGCAGCAACAACAACAGCTGGCCAGGAATTCGCTCCTCGCGGATTTGCGAAGATCCACGAATTTCTGGTTCCGGGCTGCCAGATCCAAGGATAGTCTCCAGTTGCTGGCCCAGAGCTGCACCCGTATTCTGCAACATGGACTGGTGAGTAATGGAAATCCCCAGAACATCACACACCCTATGATACCCTATGTTTTTTAGAGGGGGCTTCTTGGTTGCTTCACTTGACTTGCAATATGTACATATAATCGGGTTACATGCCCTGTATTTTAACAAACAACTATTAATTTATCTGTTAATACAAAAATAAAAACGTAATATTATTAGTATTATTAATATGCATGCAAGAATTAAATATATTGTTTAGGTTTCTATGTCAATCCTTATAAAATTCACCTTTAATCATAGATTATAGATTAGTATAATACGAATACTTAAAGTTCGAACCTTTATTTTTAGACCAAACCTCATGTTTCTAAATTTGATTATTATATATTATATATATACTATATATTACTTCTTTATTATACTTAAAGTTTAACTACAATATTTTATTTTTATTCGGTTTTGTATGAAATAAATAATTTCAGACTTGAACTTTCATACAGATAAAACATTTTTAATACAATCAGAAACAAGTCACCGCATTGTTCTCAAGATTAAATAAGCTTTTATATACATAAGTTATTTAATCTCAATACTCTGTTTGTATGGTTTATGTATAATGCATTTCTCTAGAATCGATTGAGCACAAAGCCAACCTAAACTGTATAGGATTTGAGGCTCACAGTCGCAGTACTTTAAAATTAGTACTTGTAACCCAATAATATAATAAACAATCAATTTAAAAATAACAAGGAAGAACGCTATAGTCGAGTACCTCATCTATCAGATACCCGTTACTCAGCTATATGGAGATATGCAAGCAGCAAAGCGAGATTAAAATGCGCCACCTACCGGAGGTATACAGATTTAAGCGTTATGGGCGTTAGAGTGGGCGTGGCAAATTTTTTTTGGATCAATCGATAGGTATCAACGAGACCAATACATTTCAGTTAAAATTTTTTATCTAGCATGAAAATTGTGGCCGTCACAGGTTTTCGCGGTTTGTGGGCGTTAAAGTGGGCGTGGCAAACTTTTTTTTGGGTCAATCGATAGGTATTGATAAGAAGATTACATTTATGTTAAAGTTTTTATTCTAGCATCAAAACTGTAGGAGCCACAGTTTTGGGCGGTTTGTGGGCGTAAGAGTGGGCGTGGCACATTGCTGAAACAAACTTGCGCTGCGTAAGAAGCTCAGGAATCTGCACGCCAAATCTCAATAGCCTAGCTCCCATAGTTTCCGAGATCTCAGCGTTCATCCGGACGGACAGACAGACGGACAGACGGACATGGCTAGATCGACTCGGCTAGTGATCCTGATCAAGAATATATATACTTTGTGGGGTCGGAAACGCTTCCTTCTGCCTGTTACATACTTTCCGACGAATCTAGTATACCCTTTTACTCTACGAGTAACGGGTATAAAAATATATACCCTGCGATTCTGAAGAATAGGGTATTTTACTATCAAGTACCCTACATCTTAAATTATATTTTAAAAAGACTTTAAAATGTTCTTCTGTGTAAATATATCTATTAAAATTGTTACTATATATATATATATATACAATATTATAATGGATTTTATGATATCGTATGGCTATGTTAACATTCATTTCAAAAATGTAAAAAATAACTTATGATTAAATCATCGGATTATTAATATGTTAGGCCTTTTCTCACAATTCTATCCCACCTATTTTGGGCGTTTAAAGGGTACCCCCCATTCGTTAGCCCTATCCCGCAGACATCCCCCATTGTTTTGCAATCGAATTGTATTTATGCAACGTCTCACTCTCCGTCTTTATCAGTTGCAGCCCGTGGAACTTCAGCGACTGGCGGACGACTTTGAGTTTCTGCTGGCGAGTGCGGGAAAGCAGCAGCAGCAGCAGTCGCAGGCCAGGCCGCCCCCTTATCGCCCGGATTGCGCCAGAGGCAGTGCGTCGTCGGCGGTGACCGGAGTGGAGGAGTTCTTAGGCGAGTGGACTATCCGCTGCCTGCGCGCCCGCTGCCTCTCGCAGTGCCTCCAGACGCTGGTCTCCGATCCGGAGCTGATGGAGCTCTACTATCCCAGCGAGGAGGCCTTTCTGCGGAGTTCCACTGACGCCACCGCTCTGTTCGTTTGCCTCACGGCTGTGCAGCTCAACCAGAGCGGCC
This sequence comes from Drosophila suzukii, assembly GCF_043229965.1. NCBI lineage: Eukaryota > Metazoa > Arthropoda > Insecta > Diptera > Drosophilidae > Drosophila > Drosophila suzukii. The sequence goes on from NC_092085.1 coordinate 5,223,142, forward strand.
TGCTGGGTCAGCTTGAAGTCAGGCATCAGCTGCGCCGTCGACGCACCTGCTCGCAGCCGATCTTCAGCATCTCGCCCAAACTGCAAGTGGTGCCGGAGGAGAGGCTACAGAAGCGCAGTTTCCTCAGGCGACTCAAGAGCCTGCCTAATCTCACTCAGGAGGACGAGGAGTTGGACGACAGGACATCCTTTAGACGGCGCTGCCAAACGCCAAGCCGAGGGAGGACCACCTGGACGCCCCTTCCACCAGTTCCTGCTCATCCAGCGACAGTCCCAAACGCATCCAGCTGATCAACTGTGATGACATAAAAATCTGGACCGACCAAACGCCCCAGGATGCAGGAGGCACCCAAGGTGTCCTCGTCAGTGGGCAGTTATCTGGGCAGTTTCTTTGGCTCGACGCCCCTGTACACCAGCTGGTTTCAGCGGGGCGTGGGCGAGGATCTGAATGCCTCCGGAGATGGCGGCATGCTGGACACCTTTTTGCCCGTCAACGGTCGCAAGCTGAAGAAGCATCAAACCCTCTTCGAGGGTGTCAGCATGCTGGACGAGGCTGCTGCCACCACAACCGGAGGGACCTCGGCTCCCTGGGATATTCAAGGTTCGGCCGGAGGGGGCAGTACCACCTCCACCACAGCCTCCAGTTCGGTGAGCATCACGCCGGGCAGCGATAAGATAGATCAGCAGTCGCTGGCCTCGTTCCTGCAGATGTCCCGGCAAACGCACAACAACACGCAGCTGGAGAAGGAGAATGCTTACTTTCGGATCTCGGAGGCCTGCATCACGGCCATAGAGCACGTGAAGTGGAGCAGGCGGTTTGCCAGGCCAGCGGGACCGGCGAACACGAATCCCTCGGAGCCAAACCTGATGCCCTACGTGGAGCAGATACCCGGCGATGTGCAGAGCAACAGTGCCGAGGCGGTGGGCCTCCAGCTGATATCCCGCTTTAGTGAACAGCAGCTGCCGCGATTGGGACACCTCAAGTGGCTGGTCTCCGAGCAGGAGGCACCCCAGCAACTGCTGCCCCTGCCCATACCCAAGCACGAGGATCACGAGCAGGCCAGCCTGACCAGAGGCACCGCCAGCTGGGCACCGCCACGTCAGCAGATCATATTCACCGAACATCCCTCGGAGAATCGCACCAAGGTGCTGCAAAGGCAGAACAATCGCTGTGCCGGCTGCGGGATGCGGGTGGCCAAGCATCTGCAGCAGCACTTCCGCTACTGCACGTACCTGGGCAAGTACCTGTGCACTGGCTGCCATCGCAACCAGATATCCGCAATCCCCGCCAGGATCTTGCGCTCCTGGGACTTTCGCTGCTATCCGGTCTGCTCCTTTGCCTACCGCCTAATCGAGCAGATGTACGCCTTTCCGCTGTTCCACGTCCCGGATCTGAATGGCCAGCTGTACAAGCACAAGGAACTGGCCAGGGCGAGGAGGAAGCGGCTGCAGCTGCGGGCGGTCAAAGGATTCATAGCCAACTGTCGCTTTGCCACGCGGTGAGTGGAAGATGGAGTATCCCATGGGTATCCATTTATTAACCTTTTATCTCGACCCGGCAGAGAGCAGGCGTTCTTCACTGCCATTCCGGCGCACCTAACCCAGGATCCGGACATGTGGTCCATGTGCGATTTCGTGGACGTGCAGAACACCAGCATGAACCGCTCCATCAAGGAGGTGATCGCTCTGAGCGAACAGCACGTCCACAACTGCGTGGTGAGTGGTGGACAGCTAGCTGTTCCTTGGGTTGATATCTATATAGTATATCTTTTATTTTTGCAGCTATGTACGGGTCGTGCCTTCCTTTGTGAGCACTGCAAGGGCGGTGAGCTCATCTACCCGTGGCAGCGAAAGGTCCAGCGCTGCGATCGATGCGGAGCGTGTTTCCACAACGCCTGCTGGAAGATGGCCAGTCGGTGTCGCAGCCACGACGACCCGTGTCCCAGGTGCTCCCGTCTCCAGAATCGAGCCAGCTAGCATCCGATCAAAGTGGAGTTCCAGAAGCAACTCAGAATTCGAAGGGCTGGATAGGAAATGATGGCGAAATCTAGTGAGATCAATATTCGTCTTGGAAACTATATGCATTCTTGTATAGGCGTGCTCCCCTTTTCACTGAAAGAAATTTTGGCAGGGGTTGAAAAAGTAATCTTCTAAAAAAAACACTACTCTTTGTGGATCTTTTCTATTTCAAAGAAAAGTTAATGAATAACTTCTTATTTTTAACATTTTTTTTTACATCACGGAAGGTATATCAGTTAATATATTTAAGGTTAGTCATGCATTCGATCTGTCTCAAATTCAATTTTAAAGATCACTTTCTCTTGGCAAAAAGCCTCCTAAATATTCTTTGTATAGCTATATATTTTTGAGATATTGGAAAATCATTCCTCAGAAGCGTTTGGTAGTAGTCATATTTAAACATAAATTTATATATTTCTTTTTATTTACTTTCAAAACGTTAAGCTAACTGTTACAAACTAAGGGCTTAGAATATAACTGATATAATACAAATCGAATATTTTTTTTTCACTTTCAATGTACTGAGTAGTTTTCGTTTATGAATATACAGATCAAAGGTTTTTGTGCAAAATTGCACATAAATTTTATTTAATTTTAACTATGACATTAAAGTCAGCCCAACAATGTCTGCGTCTTTTATAAGTTTTCTACAGAATACTAAGCGAACTTTGTTTCATTTCGATTTAAATATGAATTTAGCAGGCGGTTTGACCCCGACTTGAACCCCGCACAATCGGAGCCGGACCCATTCAAAGGTTTCCTGCCCTCCGTGTGTTTCTTTTTTCTTTTTTTTATTTCCTTAGCACGCCAAATATTTGCACAAATGTTGCCGAAAAAGAACGCCAAGCAAATGGGGGGAAATGTAAAATGGGGAGAAATTATAAGAAGGGCAAACAGAACGAGTGAGAAATGTGCAAAACTGCAAACAAGCCAAACAAAATGCAAATTTGCCAGTCCGAAAATGGGCTCTTCAATGTATCTTTTTCGGGCGAATTTCGCGACTAAAGTTGCAGCGATGCGAAGTGCAAAGAAAGGCTCGGCCGTTCCGCAAAAGTCGGTACATACAGATGCAGATACAGAAACGAAGATACAAAGATACTGAGATACTGATTCAAAGATACATTTACAAAGATATAAAGCCGCAACCTGTGATGTCCATTCCGATTCCGATTCCCATTTCCATTTACATCCACATGCACAGCCCCATTTCCCCCGACGCAATTGCACAATTTTCCAGCAGACTTTGTCCGACTTTTCGAGTCGACCCTGACCATATGGTCATATGCATTGGCTCCGATTTGCCAGCGACTTTAATTTTTTCTCCTTTTTTTTTCGGGTCCGGCGCATGCGATTATTATGATTTTGTTTTGGATTTCGTTTTTCGGCATTCTTTACTTGTCGCTTTTTAAGCACAAAATTTATTTATCTGATTTCTGGGTCAATAAATATACCGCAGCGTGCCTAAAATTCAAATGGGAACCCGACCCGCTGCCGATGCCGAAAAAATTAACAGAAGCGCAAAGGCAACATTGGGGAGAAGGGCGCGTTCAATCAGTAATCAGTGGCATCCGAACAATTTCTCGAGCAGACAACAAACAAAATGCGCAAAAAAGGGAAAAACCAACGGAAAAAAATAAAAATTATATATATATAAAAGAGGCGTCGGTCTGGTCGACAATCCAATGAGCTGCAGATTGAAGAGGCCAATTGTGACAGCCCCCTTTGATGGATGCCATATTGCAAGATGATATATTTTGGTGGGTGATATGCTGGAAATCCATATTATATAAGAACGTCCTCCAGGCTTTGTAGGCGCCATAGATCATATCATAGATCCTTAAAGAGCATCTTAGGCATATGTGGCATCCTCTCTCGCTGCTGAAACGCAGTGGGAGCACAGGTGGGTTTCTGTATTATCCTTGGTCCTTTCCTCGGGGAGATTCCACTCCAGCGTTTGGATGGCGCGTTCCCTAATGGGAACTGGTTCCTTCTTTGCTGGCTCAAACTCCAGAGTGACTTCATTTAGGTGATACTGATGTCCGGACTTAAAGGCTGCTTCCTTTGCCATACCTTTAGGAATTGTATCGTCAGTTCCAATTACCGGTATGTGATTCTTTTTCCTGCACACCCACTTGTTCTCCACGCACACGTATTGCGGCAATTCGCAGATTCGTTTGACCACGATGACGCTGGGAGCCTTTTTCCGGCGGAATTCTTTCCACCGGCTTTAGTTCTTGCCAGGGTTGCCAAATGCATCTTGTCATCAGAATTCTATAAGAGATTTTATTTAAGCCAGTGAATTTGTTTTATTCAGTGCTTAAATATAAATCTTTTTATATTTATATTTTATAAAAAACAATTCGAGAACCCGGTTATTCAATTACCTTTGCAATTCAGCTTAAGACCCAGTTTAAAAATGGTTTCACAAACACTTCAGTGCCCATTTTCATACCACTTAGGGCATTCCACCAGTTCATATAGCCGAGTTCAGCCAATGCAGTCAATCAACGAAAGTTGTCATTGTGCGGAATGGAATGGAGTGTAGTGATGACCATCTGTTCCTTTCCGCACACTAAGGTCTTGAGCTCCTCCATAAATGGAACTGACCCAGTGCAGGCTGGCTATCGAGGTTACTACGTTTTTTGGTTTTTGTTTTCGGCTTTTTAAGTGCCCCATAAGCCCACCCACCTCATCGAGTGCCGAATGCACTTGTCAGGGCAAAAAAGAGAGAACACTGAACACTTTCTGGGCGTGGTGATTGTCGCAGATTTCTATCTGTGCGCTGTAATATTTATAATTCATGCACCACTCGAGTGTCCCCAGACCCAAACCCAATCCCAAATCCAGGTGCCAAGCCCTAAGCCGAAGCGCAAAAAAGGTCGCTGGAGTAAATCACCGGACAAATAAACAAACAAACAAAGCTGAAATGCCGCTGGAGATAATCTCGCCCCGAGAAATCGGGCCGCGATTCGTCATAACTATATCTGCCTGCCCCGAAGGGCGTCAAACTCTCAAAAATAAACTGTGTCGAAATTTCACTTTGTAAAATCCACCTTCTCAAGAAAAAACTTAAGATCAGCCAGTAATATTCTTTCGATGAAGGAGTTCCCAAAAATCAACAAAAATAGTAATATATTCATAGTTTTTTTCGTCCTATTCTCGACCACAAGTGAAACCAAAATTAATTATAATTTGAAAGTTAAAACCTACTTTTAGTTTAACATGCGGAAGAGAAAGCGAACCTCAAAATAAAATACTTAAACAAGTAAAAAAAAAAAAAGATAGATCCCCTCTAACCGCTGACTTTCCCCTCTTTCCACTTCCTGCCTTTGCAGACCTGCTCGCGGCTGATCAAGGAGGGCCTGAAGCTGTCCATCCAGAGCAAGCGCAAGCTGTCCACCTGCGACTCCAGCTCCGGATCGGAGCAGCCGCACTCGAAGTACTCGCGGCGCAGCAGCAACCACAACGGGCACAGCGGCAGCAGCAACAACTACAGCGGCAGCCTGAGCAACGCCAACGACCTGGACGACGACTGCGAGGAGTCGAGCGACGAGGACAGCGAGACCAAGTCGCAGCCGAAGGGACTGACTCCGGAGGACGAGGACCGCCGGCGGAGGCGTCGCGAGCGGAACAAGATCGCGGCCACCAAGTGCCGGATGAAGAAGCGCGAACGCACCCAGAATCTGATCAAGGAGTCGGAGGTGCTCGACACCCAGAACGTCGACCTGAAGAACCAGGTGCGTCTGCTGGAAACCGAGCGCCGCAAGCTGAAGGACATGCTGCAGTCGCACCGCTGCCAGCGACCCGGAGGCTACCAACTGCCCAACCAGCTGCTCCAGTCGCCGGCACTGAAGTATCTCAGCGAACTGGAACTGGAGACGGCGAATGGCGGCGAGATGGCCAACTCGGGCCACAGCCAGCGGCTTCAGAGCATACCCTCGATTGCTACCTTCAAGTATGGCTCCAAAACGGCGGCGGCCATGGCCCAGCAACTGCCCAACGGCTACTGCAAGCCCTCGCCCAGTGCCCAGGAGTTCGAGCATGCCGGCTACCAGCAGCAACAGTCCATGAATCCCGCCGGCAACAGTATCGTCGAGTAGCAGCAGCAGTCGAATCCCAGTCCCAGTCTGATTTCCGACTATGTGCCCAACTGCGATGGTCTGACCGGCGGCGGCGGCGGCACCAGCAGCAACAACAACAGCAGCAGCAACGCCAGCAGCAACACCAGCAGCAACTCCAGCAGCAACATCAGCAGCCACACCAGCAACATCAGCAGCCTCAGCAGCAATGCCACGAGCAACAACAGCAGTACAACGCCCACCAGCAGCGCCATTGAGTTTGTGAAGAACGAGCTGGTGGACTCGCAGAGTCCCTACACCACAGCCCTGAGTGCCGAGCGGTTCCTCTTCGAGCCCAGCGATGGTTTCCCGGACATCAAGCACGCCTGCGTACTGCCCTTGCCCTGCGGCACCAATGGCCTCAACATGGCCAGCGTGGTCCACACAAATGGCAGCACCGGAAACGGATCTGGCAATGGAAATAATAATAATAATAATAATAACAACAACACCCACCTGATGGACTTCCACCAGGGCCTGCATCATGGCAACATCGGTGTCGGAGTGGGTGTGGGCGTGATGACGCCCTACGATGATGAGCAGCTGCTGCTGCTGAAGAACGGCTGCTTTCCCACCGATCTGCTGTCCCAACTGGTGGAGGATGGCGGGGAGTATGTCGATCTGGACGCAGCCACCGCCTTTATGAACAACGGCAGTTGCCTGGCGTGAGGAAGGGCGCCGGACAGGGAGCGGGATCGAGACCGCGACCTGCTGCTCCTAGCCTTCGATCAGCCCAACAGCCAACAGGAGCAACATCAGCATCAGCATCAACAGCAGCAGCAGCCACTGCAACATCCTGCAGAGAAGGAGGAGCCACCGGCCAGTCCACGTCTAGATCGGCAGGTGGAACTCGAGCTCGAAATGGAGCTGCAACTGGGAGAGGAGCAGGATCCGGCTTGGGCACATGTAGACTACTGGTGCTAGGCCATCAACCCTATACTAATGTTAATCTTAACCGCCACTCATTGACTAAGCAAAAGCAGGAGTACAGAAAAAGAAGCCGCAGTCCCCCTACAAATAAACCATAACATATTACCCAGATCCCAATCCGGCCCATACAATACCTTAAATACTTCCACTTATTTTTTGTAAACTACCACATCAATAGTCCATATACTTTCTTGTGTAAACCCAGCAATCCAAGTTCTTCCAATAGCAGAGTTCCCCCTTTGAGGCATCCGATCCCGCGATTCAATCATGGACCACTCGAATATAACCCCCAGATCCCCGAAACCATCCCAAGAACAAACCCCTTATCCTTTGATCCCAAGTCCGCCTGGAGCCGGCATGCAGCCTGTGGCTTGACTACCTCATGAAGAAATAAGCAGAAACAATTAACAAGTAACTATCATTAAAGAGCTGTAAAGAGTAAGGTGTAAGGAACGTAGAAAGCAGAAGCAGAATCAGAAGCGAAGAGAGCACACAAACACGCGCAGCGATGAAAGAAGCACTTGCACAACTGTACATAACCCAATTTTTGATACGATAACTAGGTATATCGATAACATTCCATTGCAAGCCTGCGACATAACGAGGTCGAGAGAAGAAGAAGAGCAGTGATCAACTGCGAGCAGTCACATCCGCATCAGTAATTATTAATTTTAATTTGTTCAATCCCTTTTCAAGCGTATTTTTGTTTGCTCTTTGCTCCCCCAACGAAGCCTTAAAAATATTATTAACTATGCTTATTATATATGTGTGTAAACAATCGAGAGAGATTAGAGAGGAGGGTAATTCAAGTTGAGAATTCGATGCAGAAGCAGTAGGAGAAGTAGGAAGCCCATGCGATAAGACGTTTGATATTTTTTTTCTAAAACCTAGGCTTAATCAGTGATAAAACGTAAATATATATACCGTATATATAAACAAAATACTTGTATGAATTTTTGTTTTTTTTTTGTGTCCGTACTTTGTAAGAGCTTTGTTTAAACGACGAGCGAAAAATTGTGTAAGCTGTTGCCTTAATCAAAAATGAAAACGACAAAAAAATATCTTTCAATTGACAACTAAAACTAAATTACTAATCAACACTTTGTTAAATCTTTTGCAAAACTAATCTACATATACAAGAACAAGAAATATTTAATTATTATATATATAAAAACAAGAGATAAATGGAAAGCGATATGTACATATACGTATGATGTATGAATTGGTGGAATCGAAGACCTTAAAGTGCTGCTAAAATTGAAACTTTGCAACTCCTTTCAACTTGCGCCTTATTACAGATTAACGAAAAAAACACTTTTGTAATTTGTACTATATACATATAAAACTAAAAATTGCGAAGAATATATATACAAGCGTGTACTAAAACAAAGTAAAACTTATATATTTGTGTGTGTCTGTTGCTTGATCAACGAGTTGAAGCAGAGTTCATTTATATATAACATAGATATCTATATATATACATACTTATGCACGGATATAACAGTTATATATATATACAGAAGTGTGTGTACAAACAGCTGTGAACACCAAAAAGTGGCCTAACGGAGCATCCAACCCAAAAAATAAGAAAACACAAATAATTCCCCTCACAACACAAGTGCTTTATAATTGTTTCGTAATCGTAATGCCTCGGGAGCGGCGGTTTTCGCAGCGGAGGTTTGGACGCTGCCGAGACTGCCGCTGCGATGACAGCCGCTGCGGTCTTATACTCTAGTTTTTCTTATATGTTATACGATTCCTTTTGAGGAGTGTGTCTAGGAAAAATGAGCTGAAGAATCACTTTAATGTTCAAGTTGTATAAGACTTATAGGATCACTTTTCAGGGCTGAGGATATCGAAATTGTTTGTGTCTACGATAAAGTTAGAAGTTAGTGTATAGAAAAATTAGCTGAGGATATCGAAATTGTTTGTGTGTACGATAAAGTTAGACGGGTGTGTATAGAAAAATTAGCTAGTGGGATCACTTTAAGGTTTATGTTTTAAATTTCTTATTGGGAACACTTTTCAGGGTTTATATCTAAAGGCCACCCAATAATAGGATAGGATAAGAAGTTTAGTTTTAAGAATTTCTTAAAACGGTGCACTGAAGCGGAAAATTGTACCGAATTTCAAATTCTGCCTCCTCCCGTATATTCCCACTACTCGACTGAAAAAGTCAAAAAACGACGATGACCTCCGATACCCTAAATAGTATACCCCCTCACTAAAAAAAATTTGGTATCATTGGAAAGCATTTTTCAAGCCCTTTCCAATGGTATAATTTTCTCTGTTCTAAAATAAAAACTGCACATTTTGAACAAAACTCACAAAATTAAAATTTCACACCTTCGCGCACAAGCAGTCATGAGCAAGGACTCGAGGGTAGGGGGTGAGATTCGGGTTCGTGGGTACGCACGTTCACTTTCTCCTGCTCGTTCTCAGAAGATAACGAGGGGTCACAATATTTGAAATGCATTAAAACGGGAGGGTTCCGTGGAATACCAAACACACTGATTATGGGATGAGTATACGCTTGCAATTAAAAACAACTCATACAAAATACATTTAAAACCGCCTAAAAAACCTCCGCAACCGCTTTTAATAGCTACTACTTTGAAAGAATTGACCTAAGTCAATGGTTCCATTAGTATACAAATCGCTAACATCATATCTTGCTGTAATTTTCTTTCTTTTACTTCATCGTTATTAATGACTTCATATACGTTGGGCTTTGAAGCTTTTTCTATAGATTGCCTATGCACTTCTATTTGATCTTTTCCTGCGCAGGATTTTTGTCTACTTTGGTTTCTGGTAGTGACTTTCAGAATTGAGTTGCTTGTTTGTATATTTTTTAAGTCTGTGATGGTTATTCTAGAGAGCGCATCGGCTACATAGTTATCATTACCATTAAGATACTCTACCGTAAAATTATATTCCTCCAATTCAAGTCTCATTCGTGTTAGTTTGGAACTGGGATTTACCATTGAAATTAAGTAGGTAAGTGCTCTGTGGTTTGTTTTGACAGTGAAGTGTCTACCATAAATATATGGTCTGATACACCCTTCCCTGTGGCTAATAAAAACACAAGCAAAAATTGTGAAAGTGGATTTAGCCAGACCAAAATTAAACATTTACCAACTATTTTGGCTGTTTTACAACAGAAAAATCTTAAGTTGAATCTTAAGGTACAGTATTATAAGGTACAGTATATTTGAAGTCTAGCCTATGCCCTGTTTCATTTTTCAATAAAACCTGATATCCTATTTTTAAACCAAAATCTAACGTATTTTTGCCATATCTAATTTTTTGTTTTTTTTGTGAGATTCTAACATTAATTTAGTTCTCTTAAATGTTTGTTCTAGTCTAAACTTAGATTCTTTAGCGTAGTCATCTACATTATATAGCGGTTTTATTTTATCTATACTATTAAAATGTTGAGGTAAATTTGAAAACAAACAACATAAAATAAAACTAAATGAAAGCAATCACCGCCTGTGCGAGGACCAGCACCGGGACTAGAACAGGATAAGAAGTGTGGAATGAATGGTAAAGTCTTGGTAAACAACACTTTTGGTTTTTGCATTACCTTTTGATTGGTATATAACTCATTATGATCGGAACACCACTGCACACTTTAAATTCTTTGCCTATATAGTATCGCCCTCACACATTCTCCTGGTGCGCTATGTCACTAAGTGAACTGCCGTCCACAGTGACAGTTTCCTAGATATCAGCGTTTCAAATTACGGTTTTTGAAGTATTTGTAGTTTGTTAGAAATTGCGCTGGGTACAAAACTAAGGAATCTAAATCTGTATCCTAACTCTATCTTGTATAGTTTCCGAGATAGTGGTTTAATGCGCCTACCCGCGATCTCCATATATGGTTATGTCGGGGGAAGACATACATAACCGTTATGGTCGTTGACGTGTGGAAACTTTTTGTAGGTCAATCGATACATTTTAGTAAAATTTTTATTCAAGCATGAAAACTGTGACACAGTAATAGGCGGTTTGCGGGCGTCAGAGTGGGCGTGAAAAACTTTTTTGGGTCAATCCATAGGTATTGCGTGACAAATACATTTCAGTTTTGGGTGGTTTGTGGGTACTAAAATGGCAAATTTTTTTTTTATTAATCGATAGGTATTGACGAGGGTAATACATAACAGTTACAACTTTTTTAAAGCTTAAAAAAAGGGGGCACTGTTCGTGGGGGTCAGTGTGGGAAGGACGTGTTGGCGTAATAAGCTGCGTACAAAGCTAAGGAATCCAAATCTGAAGTCCCAATTCTGTATCTTTGATAGATTCCGAGATGTCAGCGTTCAAAACTAAGATTTTATAAAGTCTGTTGAACTTTTAAGCTTTTTTATTTTTTTTATTTCGGGTTGATGTATGCTTGCTAACAATTTATTAGCGAAAGAGTATAGCAGGCGAGGCGAGAGTGCGTTTAATGTCGAGATCAAAATTCGTACTCATTTTACAAAGGGTCAGCCAGCTGGGCCCAAGAATGCATGTTCACAAAAATGAGAGCTAGGTAGAGAGAGATGCCTTTCGCGATGCAATTAATATAAGATACCTTATTCAGAAGTTAATTAGCTGCTGCGGCTGCGTGACCCGACATACTCCGCCCGTTGAAAGCCTGTGTTTCAACATCATCCTTAAGGGGTAACAAAAGCAACTTGTTTACTGCTCGCTTTGTCACTCCTGATGCTGTCTTTAGAACGGCAACTCGAGCAATGCCATCTCCACCGAACAGAAGCGCCATCACTCTGGCGGGGAGCCACTTTATGGGAGCCAAGTTTCGTCGTTGTCCAGACTAAGTCATCGACAACCAGGCCAGCTTTTGGGGTGCGCCTCTTGGAGCGCTGCTGCCTCCATCCAAGCGATTGTAGTTAAGACTGGTCACATCCGGCTCGACGAAAGAGTGAAACGGACCACCATTCAAAAAATTTGCTGGGGTTTATACATCCAGATCAGCGGGGTTTTCTGAAGTCGAGACTAATGGTCGAGAATTATCAACCGCTGAAATGTCCTCAAAGACTAATACAGCAGTGCCAACAGCGCGGTAGAAATGATGCTTAGCGATCTTCACAGCCGGTTCCCAAAGATCGGCAAAGTGTGTCGACCTAGGAGGAATGAAACACTAATAGTCTCCGCTTGGCAAAAGTCCATGATCTGTTCATCATTGCTGAGGAATAGGCGCCTTAGTTCGAGCAGTTCATTGCGACTCAGCCCAAATCTGCCATAGATTTCTTCTAGAGCAGCGGTCGGCAGCGGCCTATTAAGTGAGCATAGGGAAGTGTTCTGCCCATCCTTCGTGTTTGTTACACTCACACTAACGGAAGGCGAATTTGTGATGGTAGTTGTGTGCCGACCGTAAAGAGATCCTTGATCAACTCCAAATGAAACAAATGAAGACACAAACGTAGAATTTTACAGGCTTGCCCCTCTGACTTGTATAGAAATGGCCCACAAAATTCAATGCCTCGTCAATACCTATCGATTGATCCAAAAAAAAATGTCAATTAGCCTTTCCAGGGTCTTCAACAAGAAGGAAGAGAGACTAATCGGGCGGAAGTCCTTTGTGTTGGTGTGGGAGGGCTTGCCGGCTTTCGGTATAAAAATTACCTTAACGTCCAGCCACCTTGTTGGAATATGGTTTATAGCAAGGAAGCCGTGGAAGATGGCTGTCAGCCAAGGTAGGGAAATATCTAGTGTCCGTTGTAGCTGGGCCGAAGAGCCCATCTGGGCCGGAGGATTTGAAGGGCTTAAAAGAGTTAACAGCCCACTGAATGCGGCCAGGGTTTGAGGTGTTGTCTATACTCTGGTCGTCTAAGTTCTCCTCTATGTAGAGGTCTTCCACTGCATGGGTGTTTATAGGGAAGTGGGTGTCTAACAGTATTTCAAGGGTTTCCTGACTGTTTTCCGTACAGCTGTCAGCATTGGTTTTTAGATAGCCAATGGTTGCTGGAGCTTTTGCTAGAGTTCTTCTGAGTCTGGATGCCTCCGCAGTAGATTCTATGCTACTGCAGAAGTTAGCCCAAGCTCTTCGTTTTGATATTCTAATTTGTTTTTTGTATAGGCTTAGTTTTGTATGGTATAAATTCCAGGAGGATTCGCTATTGCTGTATTTAGCTCTATTGAAGTAAGTTCTACAATCTATTTTAAGGTTCGCCAGGGTTGCGTTCCACCAAGGGGGTTTGTGCTTTGTTTTGACTGTTCTGCTTGGGCAAGCCCTTTTTAAGGCCTCACCGCAGATATCAGTAAAGGTGTTAGCAAGGTTATCTAATTCTTGACCGTTTCGTACGTGCGTCGGTGTTGAGAAAATTTTTTTAGTATCCCCAGTTGGTTAATCTTAGATTAGTAATGTTCTCGGCGGGAGGACAGTCTAGAGTTATTGAAAATTCTATGTATCGGTGGTCTGAGAATGAGTGCTTGATCCCCACCTTCCACGCTTCTAACTGGTTAAGTAGGTGATCAGATATTAGTGTGATGTCTAAAACTTCACTCCTATTTCTAGTGATGAAAGTTGGGTCATTATCTTTGTTGCAGATGAATAGATTTGATTGAAGGAGATAGTCGTAGAGTAACTCACCCCTTTCGTTGGTGTTTGAACTTCCCCATTGTGTGTGGTGTGAGTTAGCGTCCCAACCCAGGATGAGTTCCTTAGATGAGTGAGTGCCCTTCGTAGTCGTGAGCCAGATAGAATGATGCTATGGTGTGATGAGTGTGTTCGTTTAGCTCCAGTCTGACCGTGGTGAGGTCGCCTTCGCTAAACTGTGGAATAAGAAATGTATAAAAGTGTGTCTTAGTAAGAATGCAGGTTCTGGGTTTACCCTTGTCCTTGGTGTAAAATAGCTTGTATAGGGGGGTTGATAAGCCACAGATGTTGTTACCAACAATCCATGGCTCTTGAATGAGGACTACGTCTATGTTGCCTGTTGCCAGGCGGGTGAGGAGGGCAGCGGATGCTGCCTTGCTGTGGTGCAGATTAATTTGCAGAAACTGCACCATCTTTGGGACTGGGGTCGGGCTGGGTACCCTCCGCTTCCTCCGCTATGTCCTGGAGTTGTGTCGGGTTGTGTCCTGGGTGCACAGCTGCTTCAGGCTCTCTGTCAGCTCCGAGTCGGTTGACACGTAGCCGGTGAGGGTGGCCCCTTCATGTTCTAGTTCGTCGTCGCTCGGGGGTTCGTACGACGCACAGGCAGCCAGGTTGTCTGCCGCTAACTTATCGGTGCCGTAGATTCGTAGCTGCACCTTATCCAACCCGTAGTTCACCCGGTGTTGTTGGGCTGCGAGGGGTTCCAAGCAGGCCTGGTTCAGGAGGATAACCACGCTCATGGTGACTCGCTCGGCTTTCTCCACCTTGACCACCTTCCAACCGTCTGTTGGAAGTTTCGGATTGAACCTGGTCAGCAAGCTGAGTATAGCCTCTGGTTCCGAGGGTTCCGACGGCAGCCACACCCTCGCTCTCGGTCGAGACGGGATGTCTGCAGCCTCGCAAACTGCCAGCTTGGCCCCGGGGTAGACTTCGCCGACCTTGTCAATTGCAGCCTTGTAGAGTGCTGCCGATCTCTCGTCTTCGCAGGCGATCAACTTAACATTGCCCTGGTACCACCGTGCATCTGTGCAATCGGGTGGCGGGCCTGGGTTTTCGTCCAGCACTTTCAAGGCCACTGACGCAAGTGCCCGTCTAACCAGACCCCATTGGTTTCTTGGGGTCCTACCGCCTTCATCACTCTTGTCGATGACACCAATGATCTTCCGATCCTTAACCACTTCCGCAAAGGATCTCGACCATGTGCCGCGGTTGGTTACCTTAGCCTTCTTGCTCGCTGGTTGAGCTGACTCCATCGACCTCTCTCGCTTGTTGCTGTGGCCGGTAGTCATAGCGATGTCGAAGTCTGGGATAACTGCCTTTGCCCAGGCTATTTCCTCTTGGATTTTCAGGTAATCCAATTTAGACGTCTGATCCTCACGTATCAGATTGGTGGCAAGCCGTTTGAGGATCCTAAAAGTTTTCTTTCGTTCAAGAGGTCCTGCCTGGTTAGGTGGCATCCTCTTAAACTCCTTTTCCCTGGTACTCACCACGAGACCGGCTTTAGCGCTCCCCTCAGGTTGGAGTGGCTGGTTAGCCACACCTACGCTGGTGGGAGGCTTGGGCTTGTCGCTATGGCGAGTTGGGCTTAGCCGGCTGCGTTGTTCGCTGGCCTTGGCAGGGGTGGACGTCACATGGACTGGGGTGGACGGAGCCGTGATCTTGCTCTTTCTATCGTCGTTGGTTACGACTTCCGACTTTTTAAGAGTGTCAGGCTCTTGTTTGGTGCAGTCTTTTTGTTTTTTGTTAGTTACGTTCTCCATGTTAAATCCCACAAGCTGCGGAGAAAGGACAGGACCACCCGGGCAGAGATCCGCCGTACCCGGGTAAGGCTGACTTAGAACAGGCGGACGCCACTTGCCTGAGCTCACCGTTTGAGACTGAGTTATTTGATGACGGGCTCCCAGCCAGATTGACTCTCGGCACGGTACGAGTGACACCTTAGTTCAGCCCGTGGTGAGATGAGTTGTGTGGGTTGGGAAGAGGTAGGTTCAAAGAGTGTTTTTTTTTTTTTTTTTTTTTTTTTTTATTAAATAAGCTTAAATATATACAACAATATAAGTGGTAGAAGAAGAGAAGAGGTAGAAAAAGTTCCGATCCCGCGGGACTGCCGCAAAGCTATACTTCGCGGGACGGATGGCGGTCAGGTTGCCGCTCGTCCTTATGACTCCATGCGTCGACTCCGTTCTCGACGCCTAAGATCCTTCAGGATGCCAGCGGCCATGTTGGCTATCGCGTCCCACTTGCTTTGATCTTCCAGCATGCAGCTGATCACGTTGTCCGCTGTCAGGTTACATACGGTTTTCGTTTCAGCTTCGGCTCGGTTCCTATCGTATAGGGGGCAGATGAATAGCGCGTGCTCTGCGTCTTCGATGCTTCCTGTGCCGCAGTGGTCGCAGTAGGGGTTTGGCTCGTGCTTAAACCTATGCAGGTATTCCTTAAAGCATCCGTGCCCGGAGATCATCTGCGTGAGGTAGAAGTCTACCTGTCCGTGTCGTCTCTGCAGCCAGGGGGTTAGACTGGGAATTAGCCTGTGCGTCCACCGCCCTGTGGTCGCATTGTTCCACCTCATTTGCCATGCCTCGATCGTGTTACCGCGTTGGGTCCTGCTTCCTGTGCTCCCAGTTCTTCGTTCTGCCGCCAGCAGGTCTATCGGTATAGTACCGGCTACCACTAGCGCGGCTTCCTCAGATACCGTGCAGAAGCTGCTTGTGATGCGCAGTGCGCAGCGCCTGTAGACAGCTTTGCACTGGCGGCTGTATGATGCGGTCTTCATAGCCTCGGCCCATATGGGCGCGGCGTACATTATGATAGATGTCACCACTGTCGCTATAATCCTTCTGCTGTGCTGCTTTGGTCCTCGAGTATTGGCCATCATCCTTGAGATGGCTGCAGTCGATCTGGGTGCTTTGGCTGCGGCATACGATAGGTGCGTCTTAAACGATAACCCGTGGTCGATCAGTACTCCGAGATACTTGATTGAGGCGCTTGTTTCTATTAGAGTTGATCCGACTCGTATTGTGGCCTTCTCCACAGTCTTCCTGCTGCTTATGAGCACTGCCTCCGTTTTGTGCTCGGCGACTGCTAACCCGTTGTCTGTGAGCCAGCACATAAGGATGTCTATCGAGAGGCTGCATCTATCCGTGATCTCATCGAGGGTTTTCGCTACCGTTACCAGCGCTATGTCGTCCGCAAATCCCACAACTGTGCATCCTGCGGGTAGTACCTGCCTTAGGATCTCGTCGTACATGACGTTCCACAGTATCGGGCCCAGAACTGAGCCTTGAGGTACTCCTCCTGTCACCAGGTACTCGTGCACTCCGACATCAGAGGAATATGTTAGCACTCTGTCCTTGAAGTAGTCCGCTACGATCAGGTAATTCGAGATTCCCATGCGATGGAGTGCCTGCAGGACAAGGTTCCAGTTGGCCGAATTGAAGGCATTCTTGACGTCCAGGGTGCAGACGAGGCAGTACTCTTTTGAGCCACCTAGCCACCTTTCTCCTTCGATTGCGTTAGCAGCCAGTTGGGTGACCGTTTGGATCGCGTCGATGGTGCTTCTTTTCCTCCGGAAGCCAAACTGGTGGTCCGAAAGCGCTCTAAGTTGATCGAGTTCTTTCTCGAGGTGGGTGCAGATTAGGCGCTCGAATATCTTTCCCGTTGTATTCAGCATACATAGGGGTCTGTATGACGATGCGTCGTCGTTCAGCTTGCCCGGTTTTGGGTTAAGCACCAACCTTTGACGCTTCCAACCTATGGGGAAGGTTCGTTGGGTGAGACACATGTTGTACATCTCCGTGAATATACCCGGGTTTTTTTGCCTTGGGCTCTCTAGGATTCTATCCTATTGGAATTTCGCAGTCTTTCTGCGATGCGCAGTTTTTTAAGTACTATTGTGGCCATGTGGCATACCGCAGACCAATTTACTTCTGGTTCAAGCATAATGTTCACCAGGTTACAAGCGGCTGGCGTCCTCCCAACCCTTATGCTCAGATCTCTTCGTTCATTTTCGAATCTCGGACAAACAAAACATGTGCCCTGCGTGTTTATTATCCGACTCGCTAAGTGGGCAGTGCGGATAACGTTCATGGTTAAACCTATTCAGGTAGTATTTAAAGTATCCATGTCCTGTTAGCAGTTGCGTTAAGTAAAAGTCACATGTCCATTCTTCTTCTTCTGGGATAAGCTTATACGTCCATCGTCCTTTGCTACTACTTGCCCATTTCTCTTTCCACTTAGCAATGGTAAGTTCTCTGCACCTTTTCCGTAGGGATTTAGCAGTTGCGATCCCTGTGCTGCCTGCGCGGATATCAGCTGATTCCACTGCTAGCAGGTTAATCGGTATGACTCCCTACATTAGCAACGCTGCGTCATGGGATACCGTGCGGAACGCACAGCATACCCGAAGGGCACACAATCTCTGTACGGATCCGCCATCTTACATATAACTTTCATTTTTTCTGGCTCGAGCCCATATAGGAGCAGCGTACATCAGCGTCGATGTGACAACGCTAACCAGTAATCTACGTACTGGTTGCCTCGGCCCCGAGTGCTTGCCATAATTCGCGAAATTGCGGCCGTGGTCCTACCTGCCTTGCCTATTTTAGGCTCAGTCTTGTGCGCTGCCAAGGCGAGTCCCTTGGAGTCGAGTTTCAAATTCTTTCAGCATCTGGGAGTTTCTTGGCCGTAACTACTAAGGCTACGTCATCCGCGAAGCCAATGAGTCGTGCCCCCTCGGTCTTCGTGATCCTAAGGATCCCATCTTAAATGAAAATCCACCTAGGCCTATGAATGATCCTTGGGGTACTCCGCTGACCCTGTGGGTCGATTGCCCGGTGTAATATGTTTAAACGTGTAGTATTTTCCATAAAGCCCAAATAATGTAAGTCCAATTCATTTAGGTTAGATACCCATTTGGATGATTTTTATTTGTATTGTATTCGGAGCAGAGCAGCCGTTGTTGCCGCTCTGAGCTCAAAAGAGTTTCTTCACAAACTTAATTTACTTAGGAGCTAAGGAGGTCTAAGTCTCATAGCGGCGCTGCCAACAGCGGCAGCGGAGAGACGGCCTATATATTCTTAAGTATATAGCATTGCTCACTTGGTCTGGAGCGCGGAGGTATATGTATGTACTTGACTTTGGCTGAGCGGCCGGCGTGTGCAACAGAATGCTGACACTTGCACTTTCTGTGTACGCCGCCGATCGACTCATGTTTCGGCCACTTAGGTTTTTGACCGAGCCTTTGTTTATGTAAACACTGTAACAAAGTGTTACAGTGTGTTTGATTCAAGTACTCTTGGTACAGTAGATATTCAATATAAGTGCATACTACATCTCCCTCCTTTTGAAAAATAACCTAATATAATGGAGTTATTTTCTTTGAGCAAATTTTGAGAAAATTAATATTAATTATAGCAATAAGATTAAACTTTTTTTTTTGTTTTTAATTTGTTTTTCTATTTTTTTTTTTGTATAATTTTTTTAGATATGGGTATTTTATATGCTCTTAAATTATGTATGGCCATTTAAGACATTTTTTTATGTACTCTTTTATGTTTTTGACATATTTTCCAAGAGTAGTGTCTCTGGACCTTAGCCAAGGTTTTTGTAATGCCTGTATGACCACCTTGTATTGGATCAACATGGAATGTAGACAATATAGCTTCATGAAATGCTTTATAATTTCAATTATATTTTTTTGGCAATGCTGATAAAAATCTTTTAAATCAATAGTGTTTTGGACTGTACTGTGAGGAGTTGAATAACACCCACAAATAGAAACAGCAGCAGATGGCCGGCCGCTTGCCAGATACGCGGCGAATTCGCGTCGCGGCGAGGAGAGCGATAGAGTTTGGAGACCAACGAAGGAGAGCGAGAGAGTTTGCAGACCAATGAAGGAGAGCGAGAGAGTTTGGAGACCAAGGATGGAGATCGAGAGAGAGTGGAGACTTCGCGGGCAAGGCAAGAGTGCCATGTGCAAAAGCGGGTAACGGAACTCCACCGGACTTTGGACTCTCCCGTGAACTTTGGACCGGGAGAGGAAGTGCCACATCTCGGCGGTGGAGCGGCACACAGGCGTGCCACAAGCATCACGGGAATCAGCGGGATGGCAGCAGTGGGCGGAGCATCGATTGGAAGCGGTACGGGAACGACAAGTGGGTCATCCAGGAGGCACGGACTTTGGACCCAGAGTGGAGAGATCCAGCGGGCCGTGCGCAAAAGGGAAATAACGGTTCCCCGAGGCCCTATATAAGGCCGCAGAGCGCTGGCAGCTGGATCAGTCGATCACAAGGAGTCAAACCGTCAAGATCACTCAGATACCAAAGTGAACAATCAAACAACCAGATAATCTACAAGGGAGCAGCAGCAAGTCGAGTCGCCAGAGAAGCAGCGCCGTGGGAGCCTACAAGGAGCGAGATTGCTACGTCGAGACGTTCGGGATTGGGATACCAGGAATCTCCGAATTGAGACGCAGGTAGCTGAGATCCAGAGGGCATCACACGGCTAGGTCAATGCGGTCGATTAACCCTGTCCACAAAGTCCTGGCGTTACGCCAGGAGGGAGAGCGGTCGATCGGTAAGGTCTCGAGTGGAATTGTCCAGGAGAGCCCTACGGATTCGACTTGCGAGGTCCCGGAGCGGCGTGCCCGAACCACGAGTATAACAAGCCAGAAGGGAGAGCGGTCGATCGGTACGGTCTCGAGTGGAATTATCCAGGAGAGCCCTACGGATTCGACTTGCGAGGTCCCGGAGCGGCGTGCCCGAACCCCGAGTACCAAAAGCCACACGGAAACGTCCCGGACAAAAGGCAAAAGGGTGAGGCTAGGGTGGAACGTTCGTTTACACTAGGCGTGGAAGCGAAGTAAGGCGCGAGGCAGCTTCCTGGCGTTCCGCCTTGACTGTCCGTGCGGGCTAAGCAGAAACCCAGTGGGACCATCCGGGACAGAGCAAGGGACAGGCGGCGGTGTGTCGAAAGGAGCGCTCCTGGAGAGCGCAGCTTCTGTTCACCCTAGTCTGAGAACGGTGACGCTTCCCTAAGCCCGTACGGCCGATACCCCTCGCGATTCCGAGTCGTTACCAGCAGTCACCAAGTCACGCGTGACAAGTGAACAGCGAGCGAGCGTCTTCAGGGAGCTGCGAGGATCTTCAGGGAGCGGCGAGGATCTTCAGGGAGCTGCGAGTATCTTCAGGGAGCTACAGGACTGGAGCACCGAGTCGTCAAGGCGAGAGGTCGTCGAGTCAATCAGGGCCGTCGGAAGCACCGAGGATCACAAGCAACGAGTCAAGGCCAACCAAGCGACTAAGACACTTGTAATAATATACCCGCAATAAAACCCAATACGAACCCGTGAATTCTATGCTTTCTACTGGGCTACTGGGCGGTCACGTTAATATAAATTTGGTGGGACGAACACACAATATACTGAGCTAGCCGCACGAATCTCGTAGCGAGCAGACAATAAAAATCAGTTCGTTACAGTACTATTGATTCGATATGATTTAACAGGAAAAACAGTTTGAGAGTTAAGAAGAATTATGTTTTCATTATTTTTTACTTCTCTGGCTGATGCATTTTTATGCTTATCGGTCAATATATGTTGACGTTCCCTTGATGCAAGATATTTATCACCACAAGTATGACATAAAAGTTCTAATTTTAAATCATTTTTATTTTCACTAATCTTAGCTTTTTTTCCTCGTTTGAGTACTTTCTTACCCTCATCCATTCTCATCCTTTTGAGAGCATTTGATGATGTTGTGCGATGATCGTCCAATGATTTTGCCTTCTGTTTTGGGGTTGCCGTTTTTCAACATTCATTAAAACATTGAATGCATTTATAGGTCCATTACAATTTTGATAGTGCTCGTCAAATTCATAATTATGAACTAAGGTAGAGCATAAGTCACACCTTATTTTTGATTTACACATTAAAACCTCGAAGGCATTCCGAGGCTTTGAGCACTGAGCATAATGAGCTTCAAACTCACTCATCTCCACATTTTTGGTGCACAAATCACAAGCAACGAATGACTCCATTTTTAGGGTTTTGGTTTTAATATTTTTATTCAAAAAATATATTGTTATATGTTGTAATGTTGTTAACAATTTTCACCCACTCGTTATAAAGGTAACAAGGAAGAATGCTATAGTCGAGTACCTCGACTATCAGATACCCGTTACTCAGATAACAAACTATAAAATAAGTTAGCCGCGCACTTTGTTCTCTCTCCCATTCTCTCATTTCTCGGCTCTGCTTTTGTTTCAGCCAGCGCCAAGAATGAGAAAGCAACACATAAAATAGACAAAAAACATTTATATTTATGTATGTAAATTATGTTTTTTGCTTCGGGATATATTAAAAAAAAGCGATTTTTATTTTAATATACAGCGGAGTTTTTATTGGTAAAGTTCTTTCAAGTTAGATCCCCAATCTTAAACTGATTTTACAAAATGTATTATTATTATAACTATGGCTTTTAGCGGTGACAGCGACGCGAGCAGCGAAAGTGGGCTTTGATTGAGAATTTTGATTGGCCAAATCTGTGGCCCGATGAAACGGTTTCTAGGCTGCATCTTTTGTTTAATTAATTTGGATTGGCCAAAGCTTTTATGCTGACGAATGGGTTCTCAGGCTGGACCCTTTGTTTAAATGTTTGAATATTGTTTATGTCTACCGTCGAAGATAAAGGCGTGAGAAGTGTTTATAATTCTGGTGCTGCCGATTGAAGGCGTGGGAAAGATTTGTGTCTGAGGGGTTAAATGTTTATGTCGGATTGATTTAAATAACTGCGATAGTAGGCTCTGGACTTATGTTATTGACAATTGGAATAATGGGTATCTCGGGATATACAGGTTGTATGTTGGGTTTGGTATCCAGAGTATTTGCGTATACGTCACTCGCCCCTCCTTTAGAATATTCAACATCCTTGTTGAATTTAAACAAAGTTTCTTTTTTGTTAGCTAGGCGCCTATAGGTAAATATGATATAAGTAGTAATGCTTAAAAGTATAATTATTAATATTGTAAAAACAATCCACTAATAAATTGATTCTTGTTTTTGTTGATAGGTAATAGAGTTTTTAAGTTTTAACAATCGTATTGGTTCATATAAAGTAATATTAGTACTGGATAATATAATTTTATATTCTTTTATGTTCTTTGATGTTGTAATTTTAATATCTCTTATTTCTAAAGTACATTGACTTAATTGTATTATATTGTTACCCTGAATTGTTTTGTTGAATATTTCGCAATCTTGATTAATTTGTGTCTCTTTTAAATTATAAGTAATAATGATGTTAGGCTCAATATATTTTAAAGATTCATTTTCTGATACAAAAGTGTGTTGACATTTCGCAAATTGATTAGTAAGGATTTGAGACATACATTGATCAGTGATAATAAATTTTTGGTCTAAAATATTTGCTAATGAATTTGGTGAATTTTCCAAGTAAAATACTTTCTTTTCGTCATTTACAAAATATTCATAATTATCATTTATATCAATTTGTCGGCCCATATTATCTGGATATTTAATAATTCTATATTTTTGTGTTTCTTTAAAAGAAGTGGGTATATGGGCTAGAATAAAAGTGTCTTTAGTTTGACTGCTTAACCAAGCTGAAGTTTTGATTAAGAGTAATTTTTCTTCGTTTATGTTCTCCAACTCTTCATGCTTTAGTATTTTAGGATTAAATATTAAATATTAAATATTATATGAAGTAATTCCCTTGATTTCATGTTTTAATTGTTTCAATGTTAATGCAATGTCCGGTACATTTTTAAATTGGTTTTCGTATTTTATAAATTCCTGATACATATGTTTCAAATATTTTAGTTTGATTTATTTTAATCATATGATGTTCATACTTTAGAGGTATTTTTATAGTCCCTGTGTTCAGAAGTAAATAACCGTTGTTCGAAGTAATGGGTGTAATGATAATTTGTTGAGCTGTTGTCAATGGTATTTTCGTCCATGTCACTATCATGATCATTTTCATTATTAGAATCAGTACTGTCAGTTTCCCTGGAATGAGGAGAGAGATTTTGTATTTTAGCTTTTTTCAATTTACTAATGTGTTTTACTACTTTATGACCCCTATTAGTTTCTTGCCAGTGCTTTTCGTCTTTTGGTTCTAACGCTCCTGTCTTTTTGAATGGGTTTACTAATTTTGCTTTACGTTTCATTTCTTTT
Source organism: Drosophila suzukii (assembly GCF_043229965.1). Classification (NCBI taxonomy): domain Eukaryota; kingdom Metazoa; phylum Arthropoda; class Insecta; order Diptera; family Drosophilidae; genus Drosophila; species Drosophila suzukii. Next base: position 5,246,998 of record NC_092085.1, read on the forward strand.
TCAACTTTAGTGTATTCCAGAGCTACTTCATGTTCCTCGCGGTCTTTATTAAGTTTATCTATCTTATGTTCTTTTTGTTTTTGCATATTTTTGCTTGGTTTTATTCCATAAAGAAATACTTCAGCAGGAGTTTTACCTGTGGCATCGTGGGTTATTTCATGATTACAAACATATGTTGCCTTTTCTATGTTCATTAACTTATCTTCAGCGTCCGTAAGTGTATTAATAATTCTAAGTTTTTCATTGATTGTTTTATGTACCCTTTCTATATCGGCTATACCATTCTTGCTAGTTGTAATTTCAATGTTAATATTTTCATTTTGTAACCAATTTTGTAATGATTTAGATACTAAGCCAGGATCTTGATCCATTTTAATTGTTTTCGGTTTACCTATCATATTAAAGATTTTAAGAAGAGCTTTTTTACTTTCAATCCAATCTGTGGTTTTTGTTTCAATAATAGAAATGAATTTTGAATGAATGTCGATGCATGTTAAAAATTTACGTTGGTCAATAAAGTAATAGTCTATAACATATTTATCACGAATATTTTTGGTTTCTGGAGTTTTTTCAAACGGAAGAGCAACTTTCCTGTGCTCTGCTTTGCATAAATTACAAATTTCACATTTATTAATAATGTTTTGAATAAGTTTTTGTGCGACTGGGAAGTAGTATTTCATTTTAAAAGTGTCATAAGTCTTTTTAATTCCTTGGTGTATTGTTTTCTCATGTATTTCTAATATTTTTTCATGAAAGTCTGCATATGTGGGCAAGTTGGGAAGTGCTACTGAAGTTTTCATTAATTTCGTACCAGTATTTGGTTTAATTAATTTCATATAGGCTCGTTGAAAAATTGCAAAATCTTCGTCATTATTAATGTACATAACAAAATTGTGTCCACATATAAATTTTATAATTATGTCTTTTGCCAAAGTCTCAGTCATGTTACTGTAAATAATTTTATTAATAGTTTTGTTAAAGTAGTGAGTAAGTTCGTTAGTGTCTTGATTTCCCTTTTCAAATATAAGTTGGTGATTAAAAACGTTAACTGGTCGTTCGGTAATTTGCATGCAATCGCCATTATCTTCTTGTGCACTATGCACTGTTGCTGCAGTAGTATCTACATCGTCTTCATTTTGAAATACTTCTTCAATTTTGTTGTCTTTTGATTCCTTTTTTGTAATCCTGGATAGAGCATCTGCTACATGATTCTCTTTCCCTTTAATGTACTTTATTTCATAATCAAACTCTCTAAGCTTTATTTTCCAACGTTGTAATTTCATATTAGGTTCCTTTATATTGTGTAACCAAACAAGTGGTTTATGGTCAGAACATATTTTAAAACTTCTTCCAAAGAGATAGGGGCGGAAATACTTAGTCGCCCATACGATAGCTAATATTTCCTTTTCAATAGCTGCATAATTTAACTCATGTTCATTTAAAGTTCTACTGGCAAAACAAATGGGTTTCCCTTTTTGGGATAGTACAGCACCTAATGCATAATTGCTTGCATCTGTAGTTAGATCAAACTTCTTTTCAAAATCGGGATATATGAGAATTGGATCGTTACTTATTAAAGTTTTTAATTTTTCAAACGCTTCATTGTAACTAGGATCGTTTATATTTATTTTTGCTCCTTTCTTTAAGCAGAGAGTCATTGGTTTGGCAATTTTTGCGAAATCTTTTATAAATTTACAATAAAAACCACAAAGGCCTAAAAATGATTTTATTTGTTTTGGAGAGTTAAAATCTTGAACAGCTTGAATTTTATTTGGATTTGCTCTGATTCCTTCAGTTGAAATTATGTGACCTAAAAATTCAGTTTCTCGTTTCATAAACTCACATTTATCTAATTGTAGTTTGAGATTCGATCTGCGAAGACGTTCGAATACTTTTTTTAAAGATTGAATATGCTCTTGTAAAGAGGTTGAAAATATAACAATGTCGTCTAAATATACTAGGCAATGGGTACCTATTATGTCGTGTAATATATTATTCATACAACGCTGAAATGTGGCGGGTGCATTTTTAAGGCCGAAGGGCATTCTAGTATATTCATAGTGACCCTTCTTAGTGGAGAATGCAGTTTTTTGAATAGAGTCCGGGTCCATTTCAATTTGATGGAACCCTTTAGCAAGATCTAATGTTGTAAAGTATTGACATTTCCCTAACTTGTCTAATATTTCGTCCATGTTCGGAATAGGGAATTTATCATTGATAGTTATTTCATTCAGTCCTCTGTAATCAATAGCCATACGAAATTTGGGTATGCCCGATGCATCCCTTTTCTTGGGTACCATTACAATTGGACTGCAATAAGGAGATTTGGATTTTCTGATAATACCTTGTCTTATCATTTCTTCAATTTGTTTTTCTACTTCTGTATCGTAAATGTAAGGATAACTATATGGTCTCCTATAAATCGGTTCTTCTTGTTTTGTTTTTATAACGTGTTTGATTTCGTTCGTGAAAGTCAAATTTTCACCTTCATGATACTGAATATCAAAATATTTTGACATTAAATAATGAAGTTCAGTTTTTTCTTCATTATTTAAGTGATCGTCTCTAATATTATTGTCAGATAAGTCCGTTTGTAAGGCATAATTATATTCTTCATCATCTACTACATTTGAAGCAGTTTGATTACATTTTTCCGTTATATTTACCATAGGGAATTCATAATTACGTAATTCAATGGTGTTTTTCATAAAATCAATTTTTGCTGACGATTCTTTCAGAATTTGTCTTCCTATAAGAATGTCATTGTGTTTTGAAAAGTTTTTTATAAAAAATGTTTACTTGGATGAATATAATTTTGGAATACTAAACTGAATATATTTATTCAAAGTTACAGATTCACCAATTGTTTCAATTTTAGTAGAATTATTTTTAATTGGGTAGTTAAAGAAGTTTTCGTTAATTAAATTTATGCTTGATCCTGTATCGATAAGACAGAGGCATGGTTTATTATCAATTTTAATTTTTATGGCTGTGGTGTTTCGTCCGAGGCTGTTGTCTGAAAATTTTCAAATGTGTCCATTGGCTCAGACTTACGTTGTTGATCTGAATCTGAATCTGAAACTCGGGGACGTTTGGGCAGCTTGTTTTAATTTAAGAGGAGACGAAATATCAAATTTACTTAATGTAATAAAAGTTTTGACTGGTAATTTTTCACGAATCACTTCAGCTAATGTATCACTCAATGTTCTCGAAACTAGAACTGTGTTTGATGGATTATTGTCTAAGCTCAATTTACAACAAATTCTACTAGTCTGTTCTTCCAATTCTTCAACAAATTTTCTTAAATTATTTTTATATTTAATCTCACGTAATTCTGCTATCATTCGATGTGGAGGTGTTGCGCTGTTGAACTCGCTGATAAGTAGGGTTCTCAATTCCTTCCAGTCCTGTGGTATGTTTCGCATCAAGAGTGATCTGGCTTGTCCAACTAGGAGGTTCCTGATGGCTGCTTGGATAATTTGATTTTGGCCTTCTGATGTTGTAGGGTAATGGTAGACTAATTCATCGACTTCTTTTATAAAGAGAGCCAAATATAGTGGGTCTCCGTTGAATTTATTTATCTGTTTTAGTTGCAGAAGGAAATGATTCATGGATACATCTGAGAGGGCTTGTGATGCTTTTGCTGCTGCGGCCACGGCTGCTGCTGCTGCTGATGTTGATGGCAATTCCATTTTTTAATGGTTTTATTTTTTTTTTTTAGGCGAAATTAATTATATTTATTATCGCTGGGTTAGACACTAGAAATCCTCATTCGTGATTTAACTAATGTTGGTAAGTTCGTTTTGCGGATACAAATAATGTTTTAATTTTCGCGAAGTGATTTTTTTAAGTCCTTTTTAGGTAGTCACTCGCGAGGATATTACTTGTATCCTACCGACTGCGCCAATTATGTTTTTTGATTCGGGATATATTAAAAAAAAGCGATTTTTATTTTAATATACAGCGGAGTTTTTATTGGTAAAGTTCTTTTAAGTTAGATCCCCAATCTTAAACTGATTTTACAAAATGTATTATTCTTATAACTACGGCTTTTAGCGGTGACTGCGACGCGAGCAGCGAAAGTGGACTTTGATTGAGAATTTTGATTGGTCAAATCTGTGGCCCGATGAAACGGTTTCTAGGCTGCATCTTTTGTTTAATTAATTTGCATTGGCCAAAGCTTTTATGCTGACGAATGGGTTCTCAGGCTGGACCCTTTGTTTAAATGTTTGAATATTGTTTATGTCTACCGTCGTCGATAAGGGCGTGAGAAGTGTTTATAATTCTGGTGCTGCCGATTGAAGGCGTGGGAAAGATTTGTGTCTGAGGGGTTAAATGTTTTTGTCGGATTGATTTGAATAACTGCGATAGTAGGCTCTGGACTTATGTTATTGACAATTGGAATAATGGGTATCTCGGGATATACAGGTTGTATGTTGGGTTTGGTATCCAGGGTATTTGCGTATACGTCACTTGTATGCTTGCTAAACATACACAATTTTAAGGCACATTCTGTATTTCAAAATATTTGGTTGAATAGCTTTGTTTGAAAGAATTCTATTTGCCGCGGATATTAGATTGCAATTTTTTACGTCCACACACATGCATAAATACATATGTATGTATGTATGTCGTTTTCTGGCTCTAGTGCAGTGGTCGGCACACACATACCATCACAAGTTTGCCTTGCATTAGTGTGAGTGTAACAAACACGAAGTTTGCGCGCGGCGTGCTGTAGCGAGACGTTTCTCTGCTTTGCACTGAGATCCTCTGCCACAGCAACAAAAAAGCGCGCCGAAGTTGAGAAAAAATGACCCGAAGACCCATGCCGAAGTCACACGAACATGAACGTTATACGTGAGCGAGCAGAGGATGGGCAGAACACTTCCCTATGCTCACTAGATAGGCCGCTGCCGACCACTGCTCTAGTGTCAAGGCTTGTCCTAACTACTTTGGTTTGAGAGCATTGGACTGAAAACGGAAAAGTTTTTTTGGGACAATCTATAGGTATTTATTAAGCTAATTCATATTCTTTGAAAGATAAATAAAGATGTACAGATCTTTAAAGGTTTTTGGCCGTCAATGGGACAAATGGATAAAGGGTTCATTATTCAATAGAATAAGTTAGCCGCGCACTTTGCTCTCTCTGAGCGCCGGCAGGGTTTTTTTCTTTGCCGCTAAGTTCGGCCGGCAACTATTTACATACACACACATACACGCGTAAAAACATTTCGCATTGTCTGGCTCTGACGTCATAGCTTTTTTCTTTGGAGGCTTGTGGGCGTTAGAGTGGGCGTGGCAGTCTACTGAAAAAAACTTGCGCTGCGTAAGAAGATCAGGAATCTGTACGCCAAATCTCAATAGCCTAGCTCTCATAGTTTCCGAGATCTCAGCGTTCATCCGGACAGACAGACGGACAGACGGACATGGCTAGATCGACTCGGCTAGTGATCCTGATCAGGAATATATATACTTTATGGGGTCGGAAACGCTTCCTTCTGCCTGTTACATACTTTCCGACGAATCTAGTATACCCTTTTACTCTACGAGTAACGGGTATAATTATAACTGAAATGTATTAGTCTTGGCAATACCTATCAATTGACCAAAAAAAAAATTTTGTTACGCCCACTCTAACGCCCACAAACCTCCAAAGAAAAAAGCTATGACGTCAGAGCCAGACAATGCGAAATGTTTTTACGCGTGTATGTGTGTGTATGTAAATAGTTGCCGGCCGAACTTAGCGGCAAGGAAAAAAGCCCTGCCGGCGCTCAGAGAGAGCAAAGTGCGCGGCTAACTTATTCTATTGAATCATGAACCCTCTATCTATTTGTCCCATTGACGGGCAAAAACCTTTAAAGATCTGTACATCTTTATTTATCTCTTTCAAAGAATATGAATTAGCTTAATAAATACCTATAGATTGTCCCAAAAAAGCATTTCCGTTTTCAGTCCAATGTTCTCAAACCAAAGTAGTTAGGACAAGCCTTGACACTAGAGCCAGAAAACGACATACACACATACATACATACATGTATGTGTTTATGCATGTGTGGATGTAAAAAATTTCAATCTAATATCAGCGGCAAATAGAATTCTTTCAAACAAAGCTTTTCAACAAAATTTTGAAAAAACAGAATGCGCATTAAAATTGTGTATGTTTAGCAAGCATACATAAATATAAATGTTTTTTGTCTATTTTATGTGTTGCTTTCTCATGGCTGAAACAAAAGCAGAGCCGAGAAATGAGAGCAAGGGAGAGAGAACAAAGTGCGCGGCTAACTTATTTTATAGTTTGTTATCTGAGTAACGGGTATCTGATAGTCGAGGTACTCGACTATAGCGTTCTTCCTTGTTTTAAATTGAATATTTTTTTCCTTTTCATTATAATGCATTACACGAAGACATCGCGGTCTTTTACTACCTACTGACCTTGGTTTTATTATGTCAGTGTAAATAAAAATCAATCCATTTTCAGGAATATTCGTTTGAACGGATACATTTTTATACCTAAATGTTTCAGCATTTACAAGACTAACAAACTCGTTTTCTTCAACGACATTTTTATCTTGGTTAGGTGTATATTTAATGTAATTATTCAAATATATGTCTGAAATACCGACTTCCCAATCATCGTTCGTGTCTTCTGGAATGTTAACAATGTTTGTAAATGCACACTTTACGTTGTCAGGAAATACATTTATTGAGTCATTACTTAACAATGTGATAAAAATCTCATTTAAATAACCCATATTTGATTTTTATGGAAGTTAATGATAGGAAATCCAATTTAATTTATTTTTACCAGTACTGGATTTTTTGTTCTAACCGATCGCATTAACCTTTCACGTCCTGTTACATATTTAAAATTTTGATAAGGTAAAGTTTCCGTTTTCAATTTTTGTAGTTTTGCTTTGAATTTGCGTTGTCGTTCATTAAGCTTCACTTTGAGCACTGGTTTCTCTAGTCCTATTTTCTTTTTATCTGTTTCACTATCTAAAAAAGAGGTATCACTCACTTTTCGTTTATCTGATACAACATTTTCTTTTTTATTTGAACTAAAATCCTCATTATCACTTTCAGGTGGTAAATCGGGAAACTCAAATTTTTCCGGACGTGAGTGATCGTACTTTGATGTTGATTTTGATGTGCTGGGTTTTATATCAATCCAATCAGTGGTTTGGGATTCAATTGTTTTGGTTGTAATAGGATTCGCTTTTTGTTCATTTTGAAAATTCCATGATTTATTACGTTTTTTATTTTGATTGTAACTTAATTCTTGACGAATTTTGATCCATTTATCGAAATCACTTATTTTGTTATTATTTAATATTGGTAAAAATTTTATATTTATTAATTCATTTCCTCTATCATTGTTTATCAATTTCTGATAGCTGTTAGGATGCATTAAAATTACTTTGCTTAAATTATGTTTATTCTTAATCATTTTTTAATAGTTTTCCAAAAATTCCAGGAAGCAATGAAGTTATTAGAATCGGTAGAAATCCCACTTTTTGAATAAGGACTTTTCCCTTAGAGTTTAATGTACGCTTTGGGCACGAAAGGTAGCGCAATGCATTTTTATACTGTTTTAGAGCATTAAGATGGGATTTAGTAACTTTATGGTTTCCCTGTAATGCGTTCAATACAATCTCTATTATTGTTTTTACCAGGTCACTATTACTATTGCTTATAATTGCCTTACGTAGTCTGTTGTCGGCCTTTTTGACCACATACAATAAATGTTTGTTCGCTTTCAAGCGATTTAGGCTCTTTTTGTAAACCATTTTCATTTGAATAGCACACAGAATATTCTGAATTAAAAATGTCAGATCTAAATCTTAAGAGATTGTTAATGCCCTGAGTGAGATCAATAAGTAAATATCCGTAAGGTTGCTCCGTTACTTCTTTATATGTTCTAAATAGCTCCGTGGGGTTTTCTGGGTAAATTTGTCTTGCTAAACATTGAAATTGAAGCTTATCACGAGGATTTTTGAAAGCAACAACGTATTTGGTATTTAGTGAAATATCTCTGGTGTGCGAAGATTTATGAAATATGTTCTGAGTTACCACTATTACTGATAAATTCCTATGGTGTGATCCTTTTGTAAACAGCTCACACACATTTTTATTAAAGGCTCCCATCATCAAGTCATCCAATATTAAAAGAATTGGTTCATTCGTTTCATTTTCAACTGTTTCAGGGACTCCTTTAAAATATTCAATCTTTTCGAAATTGGGTTTGGCACTCTCCTCTGCATAACACTAAATAATTCGATCTATTGGAATATTAAAAAGATCATTCTTTTTGGTGATTAGATTTTCTAAAAAGGTTGTTTTTCCCGATCCTGAGGGTCCACAAATAAGCATTGTAAAAGGATGTATAAATTGTGTAAACATTTTTTTTATTAAAAAAATTTATTTTATTCGGAATGAATTTTAATATATTATATTATTACTAATTGCTTATATAATGTTTTTAAGTTATACTAGGTTTTATTAATATTCTCTTGATCGCGTTTCTTGGAGCAGTTCTTATCGAAATAAGTATCAGATCCGCAATAATTACAATAAATAAGTTGCGTGTATACATTTTTACGGGGATCAGTTCCAAAAAATCTCTTAAAAGAATCCATAATAAGAGACAACCTGATAGGACCATGAATTTCTTTTTACTAAATTTTACGATATATTTCATAATTGGTGTTTTCTAAGAATACAAACAGCTTAAATAAATTATTTAATGAACATCGAAGTGGAAGTTTTTATACCCGTTACTCGTAGAGTAAAAGGGTATACTAGATTCGTCGGAAAGTATGTAACAGGCAGAAGGAAGCGTTTCCGACCCCATAAAGTATATATATTCTTGATCAGGATCACTAGCCGAGTCGATCTAGCCATGTCCGGATGAACGCTGAGATCTCGGAAACTATGGGAGCTAGGCTATTAAGATTTGGCGTGCAGATTCCTGAGCTTCCTACGCAGCGCAAGTTTGTTTCAGTAGACTGCCACGCCCACTCTAACTAAAAGAAATAAAACTTCTCAAAAGAAAGAGGACCACGAAGTCATTTTTGGATATTTATACGACACCTCGACAATTTTAGTTTCGACCCTCGTAGGAGAATGGGAAAGCAAAATAAAGCCAAAATGAGTATGTAGAACGAAAGCTGTATTAATTCTGCTTTAATTCTGATCTTCTTATCTCTGGTTGCATCTTGCGATTTCAAGTAGCGGTAACAAAAGCTCAAAAACTCCATTTTTGCTATGCCTGCAATTGTAACAAAATTATACGACACTTTTCAATTTTGTTTGATTAGAGCGACGAGTGTGGTTTAAATTACTTTGTATAGTATTTCTGAGATCAATTAAATTAATTATGCCCGTTACTCGTAGAGTAAAAGGGTATACTAGATTCGTCGGAAAGTATGTAACAGGCAGAAGGAAGCGTTTCCGACCCCATAAAGTATATATATTCTTGATCAGGAGCACTAGCCGAATCGATCTAGCCATGTCCGTCTGTCCGTCTGTCCGTCTGTCCGTCTGTCTGTCCGGATGAACGCTGAGATCTCGGAAACTATGAGAGCTAGGCTATTGAGATTTGGCGAGCAGATTCCTAAGCTTCTTACGCAGCGCAAGTTTGTTTCAGTACAGTGCCACGCCCACTCTAACGCCCACAAACCGCCCAAAACTGTGGCTCCTACAGTTTTAGTGCTAGAGTAAAAATTTTAACTGAAATGTATTGTTCTTATCAATACATATCGATTGACCCAAAAAAAAGTTTGCCACGCCCACTTTTACGCCCACAACCCGCGAAAACCTGTGACGCCCACAATTTTCATGCTAGATAAAAAATTTTAACTGAAATGTATTGGTCTCGTCAATACCTATCGATTGATCCAAAAAAAACTTTGTCACACCCACTCTAACGCCCATAACGCTTAAATCTGTATACCGCCGGTAGGTGGCGCATTTTAATCTCGCTTTGCTGCTTGCATATCTCCATTTAGCTGAGTAACGGGTATCTGATAGTCGAGGTACTCGACTATAGCGTTCTTCCTTGGTTTTACTACATTTTTATGTTGGAACTCCATATTATGACAGCAAGTAATATATCTTTACAATAATCATATTATTCCTAAGTGTGTATCTTTACAAAAATTTGATATTCAACTATCTGATTTAGAAGGTACCTATGATAAGGATGTGCAAATAGATTTAACACGATTATGTTTTGAAATTTCAAAAAAGATGCGTTCAGAAATAAAAAGGGATGTTCTTGTATATAAGCAAGCATTGTTGACTAAGCAACCATCGTCATCAAATAAAAACAAGGAAGAACGCTATAGTCGAGTACCTCGACTATCAGATACCCGTTACTCAAAGGGAAATGGAGATATGCAAGCAGCAAAGCGAAATTAAAATGCGCCACCTACCGGCGGTAGACAGATTTAAGCGTTATGGGCGTTAGAGTGGGCGTGGCAAATTTATTTTTGGATCAATCGATAGGTATTGACGACACCAATACATTTCAGTTAAAATTTTGTATCTAGCATGCAAATTGTGGGCGTCACAGGTTTTCGCGGTTTGTGGGCGTTTAAATGGGCGTGGCAAACTTTTTTTTAAGTCAATCGATAGGTATTGATGAGAACAATACATTTCAGTTAAAATTTTCTGTATAGCATCAAAACTGTAGGAGTTACAGTTTTGGGCGGTTTGTGGGCGTTAGAGTGGGCGTGGCAGTCTACTGAAACAAACTTGCGCTGCGTAAGAAGCTCAGGAATCTGTACGCCAAATTTTAATAGCCTAGCTCTCATAGTTTCCGAGATCTCAGCGTTCATCCGGACAGACAGACGGACAGACGGACAGACGGCCAGACGGACAACGGACAGACGGACAGACGGACAGACGGACATGGCTAGATCGGCTCGGCTAGTGATCCTGATCAAGAATATATATACTTTATGGGGTCGGAAACGCTTCCTTCTGCCTGTTACATACTTTCCGACGAATCTAGTATACCCTTTTACTCTACGAGTAACGGGTATAACAAGGAAGAACGCTATAGTCGAGTACCTCGACTATCAGATACCCGTTACTCAGATAACAAACTTTAAAACAAGTTAGCCGCGCACTTTGTTCTCTCTCCCTTGCTCTCATTTCTCGGCTCTGCTTTTGTTTCAGCCAGCGCCAAGAATGAGAAAGCAACACATAAAATAGACAAAAAACATTTATATTTATGTATGCTTGCTAAACATACGCAATTTTAAGCCACATTCTGTATTTCAAAATATTTGGTTGAATAGCTTTGTTTGAAAAAATTCTATTTGCCGCGGATATTAGATTGCAATTTTTTACATCCACACATGCAAAAACACATACATGTATGTATGTATGTATGTATGTCGTTTTCTGGCTCTAGTGTCAAGGCTTGTCCTAACTACTTTGGTTTGAGAGCATTGGACTGAAAACGGAAATGTTTTTTTGGGACAATCTATAGGTATTTATTAAGCTAATTCATATTCTTTGAAAGATAAATAAAGATGTACAGATCTTTAAAGGTTTTTGGCCGTCAATGGGACAAATAGATAAAGGGTTCATTATTCAATAGAATAAGTTAGCCGCGCACTTTGCTCTCTCTGAACGCCGGCAGGGCTTTTTTCTTTGCCGCTAAGTTCGGCCGGCAACTATTTACATACACACACATACACGCGTAAAGACATTTCGCATTGTCTGGCTCTGACGTCATAGCTTTTTTCTTTGGAGGTTTGTGGGCGTTAGAGTGGGCGTAGCAAAATTTTTTTTTGGTCAATCGATAGGTATTGACAAGACTAATACATTTCAGTTAAAATTTTCTATCTACCATCAAAACTGTAGGAGCCACAGTTTTGGGCGGTTTTTGGGCGTTAGAGTGGGCGTGACAGTCTACTGAAACAAACTTGCGCTGCGTAAGAAGCTCAGGAATCTGCACGCCAAATCTCAATAGCCTAGCTCTCATAGTTTCCGAGATCTCAGCGTTCATCCGGACAGACGGGCAGACGGACATGGCTAGATCGACTCGGCTAGTGATCCTGATCAAAAATATATATACTTTATGGGGTCGGAAACGCTTCCTTCTGCCTGTTACATACTTTCCGACGACTATAGTTACTCTACGAGTAACGGGTATAAAAATATATATAATATATATTTATACCCGTTACTCGTAGAGTAAAAGGGTATACTAGATTCGTCGGAAAGTATGTAACAGGAAGAAGGAAGCGTTTCCGACCCCATAAAGTATATATATTCTTGATCAGGAACATTAGCCGAGTCGATCTAGCCATGTCCGTCTGTCCGTCTGTCCGTCTGACCGTCTGTCCGTCTGTCCGTCTGTCTGTCCGGATGAACGCTGAGATCTCGGAAACTATGAGAGCTAGGCTATTGAGATTTGGCGTACAGATTCCTGAGCTTCTTACGCAGCGCAAGTTTGTTTCAGTAGACTGCCATGCCCACTCTAACGCCCACAAACCGCCCAAAACTGTAACTCCTACAGTTTTGATGATAGACAGAAAATTTTAACTGAAATGTATTGTTCTCATCAATACCTATCGATTGACCTAAAAAAAGTTTGCCACGCCCACTTAAACGCCCACAAACCGCGAAAACCTGTGACGCCCACAATTTGCATGCTAGATAAAAAATTTTGACTGAAATGTATTAGTCTCGTCTATACCTATCAATTGACCCAAAAAAAAAGTTTGCCACGCCCACTCTAACGCCCATAACGCTTAAATCTGTCTACCGCCCACATAACCATATATTGAGATCAGGGGTAGGTGGCGCATTTCAGTCTCGCTTTGCTGCTTGCATATCTCCATTTCCCTTTGAGTAACGGGTATCTGATAGTCGAGGTACTCGACTATGGCGTTCTTCCTTGTTATTTATGAATTAAATGAAATGTGTTTACAATAATAAAATAAATAAAATAATATTAAATGATCCTATAAAATTTATTTCTGACTGAACAAGTGAATGGTTTAAGAATAATCCAACATCTGAGAAACATTAAGTTGTGAGAACTATTTTACATCTATCTATGGAAACCAAGCGAAAATATGCGCTTGGAACGAAGGTTAACAGCCCATATATTTCTTACAGAGGGAGGAGTTGGAAAATGAATTATATAAAAATATATATAATATATATTTAATTATAAATTAAATGAAATATGTTTACAATAATAAAATAAATAAAATAATATTAAATGATCCTACAAACTTTCTTTTTGACTGTAAAAAATCTACAAGTACGGATGAAGGGAAAGTATTTTGTTCAATGAGGTACGTCGGCTACTTGAGAGTTGGTGCACGGTCGGAACATCATCATCGATGTGATAGAACAAAGCAGAAATTAACAAACTTTTAAACAGGAATTGACGAATGTAGCCTGGAAAATTTTCCATGTAACTCCGACCGATTTTGCAAATATTAAGTTGAATGATATTATTAAAAGTGGTGTAAGCCTACCAATCGCATTCCGGAGTTGGTATTCATATGCTAACCCCAAATAGGAGTATGGGAGTCAACACAGCTGCAATGAGAAATTGTCGGCTAACCAAGATTTGTAATAATTGGATTTACACTAAATGGAGAAGTTATCACAAATACTTTATCAAACTTGAAAGTTAATTTGAATTCTGAGTCAGTTGATTTAAGTAAAAATCAATATGCTCACCTATATGAAATGTATACAAGATCTCAATAAAGTTACTATAATCGTGAATCACAACCATTTTTGACCCCAAATAAATTTAAATTGAAAGCCCCTATTATTGTGGTTGATCTTTTATTTCAAAACGAATCAGTGAATACTGGTCCTATTGATGAGAGAATTTCAATCGAATTGAAGACACCAAGTCATGAAAATACCCAAGCTTACTATCTCCTCATACATGACCGTTTAGGTGAGTATAACCCATTAAACGGACTAGTAGAACGAGTTACTTAACATTAGAAAAATGTTGAAAGGCACTGTTTCGATTGATGTTCAAGGTTTCTTTAATAATAATAATAATTTTATTCTGTAGAAAATTGGAATTGTATTCGAAAGAGATCCAAACTTGAATAATAGTTATACCCGTTACTCGTAGAGTAAAAGGGTATACTAGATTCGTCGGAAAGTATGTAACAGGCAGAAGGAAGCGTTTCCGACCCCATAAAGTATATATGTTCTTGATCAGGATCACTAGCCGAGTCGATCTAGCCATGTCCGTCTGTCCGTCTGTCCGGATGAACGCTGAGATCTCGGAAACTATGAGAGCTAGGCTATTGAGATTTGGCATGCAGATTCCTGAGCTTCTTACGACTGCCACGCCCACTCTAACGCCCACAAACCGCCCAAAACTGTGGCTCCTACAGTTTTGATGGTAGATAGAAAATTTTAATTGAAATGTATTAGTCTTGTCAATACCTATCGATTGACCAAAAAAAAATTTTGCTACGCCCACTCTAACTCCCACAAACCTCCAAAGAAAAAAGCTATGACGTCAGAGCCAGACAATGCGAAATGTTTTTACGCGTGTATGTGTGTGTATGTAAATAGTTGCCGGCCGAACTTAGCGGCAAAGAAAAAAGCCCTGCCGGCGCTCAGAGAGAGCAAAGTGCGCGGCTAACTTATTCTATTGAATCATGAACCCTTTATCTATTTGTCCCATTGACGGGCAAAAACCTTTAAAGATCTGTACATCTTTATTTATCTCTTTCAAAGAACATGAATTAGCTTAATAAATACCTATAGATTGTCCCAAAAAAACATTTCTGTTTTCAGTCCAATGCTCTCAAACCAAAGTAGTTAGGACAAGTCTTGACACTAGAGCCAGAAAACGACATACATACATACATACATACATGTATGTGTTTATGCATGTGTGGATGTACAAAATTGCAATCTAATATCCGCGGCAAATATAATTCTTTCAAACAAAGCTTTTCAACCAAATATCTTGAAATACAGAATGTGCCTTAAAATTGTGTATGTTTAGCAAGCATACATAAATATAAATGTTTTTTGTCTATTTTATGTGTTGCTTTCTCATTCTTGGCGCTGGCTGAAACAAAACCAGTGCCGAGAAATGAGAGCAAGGGAGAGAGAACAAAGTGCGCGGCTAACTTATTTTAAAGTTTGTTATCTGAGTAACGGGTATCTGAAAGTCGAGGTACTCGACTATAGCGTTCTTCCTTGTTTTTTAATAGAGCCATCATATGATTTTGCTTTGCTAAATACAAACGATGGAGAAAACAGTTTTCCACAAACTCGAAAGTATCTAAGGACAATTACAAACGGAAAACAAATTATTTGTAAAGGTGTGGAAAAGAACTATTTCTAAAGACATTTTTTTGGAGTCATTAATATCGAGGAAATGGGCTGTCCGTCATTAAACATGTTTAAAGAAAACTGGTTTCCTTATTGTGAAACACACCTTAAGGGCGGGGTTTGTGCTCTAAACAATGCATACATTATTTTGACATTTTTTTAAAAGTAGCTTCAAAACAATAAAATAATTTTTATACATTGTTTTAAAGTTGAGACTAGATATGTAAAGACCTACAAGAAAATAAAATTAACAAAATTAAATTTCATGAGGAAATTGACCAATTTATTGAACAATTTAAAGGAGAGATAATTGGTCAGCATTTTCAATATCTTCTAAACACAAAAACTATGTTCATGAATAGAGGTGGACATGATATTAAAAACCACGAATTATGGTGAACACTTTACATTTTTTAATCCAGTAATGACGTCGGAAAAGTGCGCCTCCTTCTTCTATGCAAGTCGCTGGAATCAAAGCAGAAAATTAATTTCCATATATATCAAAAATGTTCGCAATACACAAAAATAAATGAATATATGTATTATTATGCTACAAAATAAACTTCTGACTTTCCATTTCGAGTTAAAATTACAGGTACGGAGAATGGAAAATATTTCCTTGACTGAGATATGTCGGCTACTTGCGAGTTGTTGCGCGGTAGTGATTTCAGCCCCTATTATGGGAACGTATTAGAGCTAGCAGTCAGCCGTGAGGTCGTTGGCGTGAGGCTCATGATCTTGTCAATGAGCGTGCGCCTTCTGGGTTGTGCTTGTGTCCCTTTTATTGCGGTCAGGTAATTGACAGGTGCGCATGTTCGGGTAGCTCTTGCTTGAATCCCTTTTATGACATGTTTATGACCCATTTTTGGAAAGGAGAGAATCTTAGACAATTTACCAGTTAAACGTTCTGGGGCGGAAACAAAAATGTGTATTTGAAAACATTCCACATCTGATAATCATTAACTTTGAGAATTATTTTATTGGGGTTCTTTTGGTTTCTAAATTAGTCTTACAATCATAAGAAACATTATTCCCCAACATGATCGGGCAAGTTCCTCTAAGATAACCATCTTTGAATACTTTGGGTGTGCGACCTTTCACACGTGCACAGCAACACCTGTGATAATGAGGAAAAAAAGGTAAGGTGATCACACCTTTCCCCAACATGATCGGATACGTTCCTCGAAGATAAAAACCTTTGGATACTATGGTTGTGCGACCTTTCTCACGTGCACCTTTCTCACCTGACTATTAATTGCACTTAATGAGGGGAAGGGTACATGATCAATATTGTCACATGGGGATGTGGGGCGATGGGGGCAATCTCCTCTGAGATATTAACTTTTGGAAACTATGGTTGTGCGACCTTTCTCACGTGCACCTTTCTCACCTAACTATTAATTGCACATAATGAGGGAAAGGATACATGATCAATATTGTCACATGGGGATCTGGGGGCGATGGGAGCAATTAATTTTACTCTTTATAGACATGATCGTGACATTTTTATGACTTCAAAGCCCATCAAAATCAGTTAATTTATTGCATTATGCTAATTGTCGCAAAACCCGCATAAGTTAATGAGGGGGGAGGGGGGGCCGGGGGCCATTAATATGCTAATTGTTTCAGAATCCGCGTTTCCATACTACTTTGGTTGTGTGACATTTATAACGTACACAGCAAACACCTTGAAAATCAAGTGTAAGTTTTTACTTCACATCGAAAGTCGTCTAGTGATCAAGAATTTTTGATCATTCTTAACAAAAGACTATAACAGCTCGTAGAAGTTAATAACAACTAGTTACCAGCTAACGTCTAGTAAACAACTTGTATACATCTACTAAACATATAGAAACATCATCTACTAAACATATAGTAACCAGATACTAAAAATCTAGTAACCAGCTAATAACATCTAGTAAACAACTTGTATATGTCGGATCTTAAATTATGGTAGTCAGTGTAAAAGCATTAAATCAAATCTAAACATCTAGTAACCAGCTAATAACATCTAGTAAACAACTTGTATATGTCGGATCTTAAATTATGGTAGTCAGTGTAAAAGCATTAAATCAAATGCGTGTACCAAGTGACAATTCTCGTCTCGGCACTCTAACGGTTGTTTGTTAGTACGCTTTGTTCCGTCTATTCGCCAGATAGTCAGTATAGTTCGATGCGAACATGAGAAAGAAAGTTGTGAGAGGTTAGAGGTTTGAGAGAGAGATGCGCACTACGATTGTTGTGCCTGTATTCTTGAGCCACTGCGAGAGACAGAGACACAAGTATGCTCGTTGCAGCATTTTCGGGAGGACTCTTTCGGTATGCAAGAAGGCTGGCGCGCATTCTCAAATCGACTGTGGTGTGCTCAAGGATATTCGCCGTATACAATCTGCGCAAAATATGGACAATCAAATCCATAACCCGACATCAGAAGTGGGATCGGTGCCAACTCCTGAATTTTCTGAAGATCAGTGGCGTACTATTATGGAACTGCAGAATCGCAATTTCGTTTAAATGTGTAAAGCTATGCAAGCGTCTGTGCGTCCACAAAATCTAGTGGTTTTGCCAAAATTTAACCCAGATTTAACTGAAGCCGATGCGACTCAATGGTGTGCAACGGCAAGCAATATTATGGACGAACAGCAGATTGATGGCAGCGCACTTATCATGATGTTGAGTAGGTGCATGCAGGGCAGTGCTTCAGCGTGGCTTGCACAGATCTGCTATCCCGGCATTAATTGGGAGCAGTTTAAAGAACTATTTATACAGCGTTTCGAGATTAAGGAAACGCCGGCAGCTATGTTCCTGAATCTTCTGAACAGCCGTCCAGCCCACAACGAGTGCCCTGCAGTGTACGCAAGCCGTATGGTGACGTTATTGACCACAAAATGGCGCAATATGAACGCCGAGGAAATAGCTGTATCCGCGGTACTTGCGCATATGGCCAATTTTAACAACCGTAGGGTGTTTTCGACAAATGTACAAACTAGAAGTCAACTCCAGATGGAACTGAGAGCATTTACATTTGACAAAAAGCGGAGTGCTGGAAGTACTGATGGTAAAAAGCGAGCCAAAATCGTGTGCCACTTATGCAAGAAACCAGGACATAAAATGGCGGAGTGTAAATTGAAGCGCTCTGGATCGGAGAATAAGCAGCATCGTGACTTGCAGAATGTGACCTGTTACCGGTGTGGACAACTTGGGCATCTTGCGAATCGGTGCACGAACAATGCAGCTAAATCTGGAGGAGTTACTGAGAAGAAATGTAACCAATGATTTGTGGCTGAGCCAAAAGGAGTTATGACACACCAGGGTGAGATCTTTCCTATTTGCTTTGACTCTGGAGCAGAATGCTCGCTTATGCGAAGTACGAGGTATTGGCGACGCTGGCATTTCCAGTTAGCTACAAAAACTATCTAAATGCATTATTAATGGAAATATTGTAGAAATACTGTTTCATGTCATAGCAGATAAGCACCTCACAAATGATATTGTAATTGGTAGGGAAATCCTTAGTCAAGGACACGAAATCTTTTTGACACCTGATAAATTTGAATTTCTTAAGTCTAAATCTGTAAAAGTCTGTAAAGTATCTGAGCCGTCTGCTTTGTTACTAAATGTTGATACTGAAATGATTGGTAATGACAAGGAAAACTTAATTAAATTACTCAAAGACTATTCAGCTGCATTTATTGATGGAATCCCTTGCACAAAGGTTAATACGGGTGAGATGACTATTAGATTAATTGATTCAAACAAAACTTTGCAGCGGCGTCCATATCGTCTGAGTCCAAATGAAAAAGAAATTGTTGAAAGGATAACAGAATTGTTAAACTGTAACATTATTCGACCTAGTTGCTCTCCATATGCTAGCCCTATACTCTTGGTTAAAAAGAAGAACGGATCAGATCGACTTTGCGTTGACTATCGTGAACTGAACAGCAATACTGTTTCTGACAGATATCCCTTACCACTTATCAATGACCAGATTGCTAGACTGGCGGGTGCAAAATATTTTACTTGTCTGGATATGGCTAGTGGATACCATCAGATACCCATTCATCCCGATTCTGTTGAATATACCGCGTTTGTTACACCTGATGGGCACTATGAGTATCTGACAATGCCATTTGGCCTCAAGAACGCCCCGTCTGTTTTCAACCGAGCCATTACAAACGCATTGGGAAATCTTGCATATTCTTATGTAATAGTCTATATGGACGACATAATGGTGGTGTCATCTACCATAGAATTATGTATGGAAAGTGTTTGTGTTTAACCGAAGTAGACACTTCCGGGTCACACCGCGGGACAAGGGGGTAATGAGCACTTGTCGCTGGCACGGGGACGCTTTGCTGGCAGGACGATCGCATCGCGGCAATGGTAACGATGGTTACTGCAATGCCGGACCACAAGCGATGCGGAACTGCGCTGGGGTAGAGCTAACGTGGTTAGCTGCTAGTTGAGATAGTGTATTACGAGGCCTATTCCCAGATGTAGAAAGTAGAACCGCGGAGTTAAGAGGTGTGTTGATAACTGATTTATTCTTCATTTGGTACTGTAACGAACTGATTTTTATTGTCTGCTCGCTACGAGATTCGTGCGGCTAGCTCAGTATATTGTGTGTTCGTCCCACCAAATTTATATTAACGTGACCGCCCAGTAGCTCAGTGAGAAAGCACAGAATTCACGGGTTCGTATTGGGTTTTATTGCGGGTATATTATTACAAGTGTCTTAGTCGCTTGGTTGGCTTTGACTCGTTGCTGGTGACCCTCGGTGCTTCCGACGGTCCTGGATGACTCTACGACCTCTCGCCTTGATGACTCGGTGCTCCAGTCCTGTAGCTCCCTGAAGATACTCGCAGCTCCCTGAAGATCCTCGCCGCTCCCTGAAGATCCTCGCAGCTCCCTGAAGATCCTCGCAGCTCCCTGAAGATGCTCGCTCGCGGTTCACTTCTCACGCGTGACTTGGTGACTGCTGGTAACGACTCGGACTCGCGAGGGGTATCGGCCGTACGGGCTTAGGGAAGCGTCACCGTTCTCAGACTAGGGTGAACAGAAGCTGCGCTCTCCAGGATCGCTCCTTTCGACACACCGCCGCCTGTCCCTTGCTCTGTCCCGGATGGTCCCACTGGGGTTTCTGCTCAGCCCGCGCGGACAGTCAAGGCGGTAACGCCAGGAAGCTGCCTCGCGCCTTACTTCGCTTCCACGCCTAGTGTAAACGAACGTTCCACCCTAGCCTCACCCTTTTGCTTTTTGTCCGGGACGTTTCCGTGTGGCTTTTGGTACTCGGTGTTCGGGCACGCCGCTCCGGGACCTCGCAAGTCGAATCCGTAGGGCTCTCCTGGATAATTCCACTCGAGACCGTACCGATCGACCGCTCTCCCTTCTGGCTTGTTATATTCGTGGTTCGGGCACGCCGCTCCGGGACCTCGCAAGTCGAATCCGTAGGGCTCTCCTGGACAATTCCACTCGAGACCTTACTGATCGACCGCTCTCCCTTCTGGCTTGTTATACTCTTTCCAGGCGTAACGCCAGGACTTTGTGGACAGGGTTAATCGACCGCCTTGACCTAGCCGTGTGATGCCCTCTGGATCTCAGCTACCTGCGTCTCAATTCGGAGATTCCTGGTATCCCAATCCCGAACGTCTCGACGTAGCAATCTCGCTCCTTGTAGGCTCCCACGGCGCTGCTTCTCTGGCGACTCGACTTGCTGCTGCTCCCTTGTAGGTTATCTGGTTGTTTGATTGTTCACTTTGGTATCTGAGTGATCTTGACGGTTTGACTCCTTGTGATCGACTGATCCAGCTGCCAGCGCTCTGCGGCCTTATATAGGGCCTCCAAGCACCGTTATTCCCCTTTTGCGCACGGCCCGCTGGATCTCTCCACTTTGGGTCCAAAGTCCGTGCCTGCTGGATGACCCACTTGTCCTTTATGTACCGCTTCCAATGGATGTTCCGCCCACTGCTGCCGTTCCGCTGATTCCCGTGCCGCTTGTGGCACACCTGTGTGCCGCTCCACTGCCGAGATGTGGCACTTCCTCTCCCGGTCCAAAGTTCACGGGAGAGTCCAAAGTCCAGAGGAGTTCCGTTATCCCCTTCTGCATACGGCACTCTTGCTCTGCCCGCGAAGTCTCCATTCTCTCTCGATCTCCATCCTTGGTCTCCAATCTCTCTCGCTCTCCTTCATTGGTCTCCAACTCTCTCGCTCTCCATCCTTGGTCTCCAATCTCTCTCGCTCTCCTTCATTGGTCTCCAAACTCTCTCGCTCTCCTTCGTTGGTCTCCAAACTCTCTCGATCTCCCCGCCGCGCCGTTACTACGCGAATTCGCCGCGTATCTGGTAAGCGGCCGGCCATCTGCTGCTGCTTCTATTTGTGGGGAGTTATTCAACTCCTCACATTCCCCCCTTACTTCGGGAAACATTTAAGACTGGTTCCTACTCTCCGGCGTTTCCTTGCTTATCCTAGCCTTTGAGTCCTTGTGATTCCCGCGGCGCTCCCTCGTTGCTCCCTCGATGCTCCCTCGACGCTCTTAACTCCCTTGAGTTTCTACAGCGGGGTCATCCTCCTCGTAGCAACTTTAAATCTCCCGCGCCGATATTTCCTGTGTTCCCACTGGGACATCGATACGCCTAGGCTATCGATCCCCAGCTCGCTGCTCATTGCTGCGTCTCACGCCTTTCCATGTTTCCTCCGCCTGGTCACACCATTCGTGCGTGATCGATATTTATTCGCATATCGATACCGACGGTGCGGCGTTGCCACCTGCTCGTTTGCGATATTTCCACCTTGGCCGATATTTCCATTGTCGTGTGCCCATCGATCGCACTATCGTCCAGTGCCAATCGATCGCCTATCGAGGCGCCCCCTTCCCTGGCTCATGGTGATTTTGCAACTTTCTAGGTAAGTTTTCGCATTTCCTCACTCCTTTCTATTTCATACTTTCTCTCTCCACACGACCTCTCTCGCCTCTCGTCTCTCTCTCTCGCCCTTCAATCGTCCTCAGCCGGCTGAGCCTGGCTTTACGCTGGCAACACTCGAACGCTGGTGCGGAGAGGACTTCGCATTTGCTTCGCTGCAGGTAAGTATTTTGGTGTCGCTTGGCTGCTTCCTGTATTAACCCAATATTGATTTCAGGACGGCGTATGCCCCTTACTTCTGGCCCCTGTTTCAGCCGCGTTTCCCGTTCTATGTCGATTTTTTTCCTTTTTTTTTTCTTTTAAACTCTGTTTTTCGGTTTATTTAACTTTTATTTTTGCTCCTCGAACACTCTCATGCCCGCCAGCCCTAACCGGACGCGGAACGCGCGCCTCTCTCTCCACACGCGCACGCTGCGCCTGCCGCCCAGGATGCGAGCCTCCTGCACCACCGGTGTCTCCGCGATCCCTTCGGGCCACTCCGTCTCCGCGATTTCTCGCCATCGCTGTCCTTCCGGCGCCGACACCGTCCGCGACAACTTCGGCCGGGCCACCACCTCGGACACTTCGGGCGCCGAGTGCTGCCGCTTGAGCGGAGGACGGCCGTTTCCCACGGGCTCAGGCCACACCCAGGGTCCTCGCTCCAGATGCTCCGCGGTTCCTGCGCTCCCGGTAGGCGTTGGCGTCGATGGCCCTGTCCTTGGCGTTGCTGGTCCGGTGCTCGGCGTCGGTGGTGCCCACTGCTCCGGTCTGCCACGGGTCCTGGGGTCCAGCGGGCTCACCCGGGGACCACATTCTTCCCAGATCCGGGGTTCCTCCGCCGCTGCCGTCTCCTCCGCGGGTCCCTCCGGCCAGGTCCAGACGACCGTCTGCTGTCGCCACCTTACCCCTTCGGCCACGAACGTCCGGGTGCTGTGGCTCACGTGGGCCGCCGGGATATCTGTCCGGATGTGTTGCTGCTGCGGTGGTGGCTGCCGCTGCGGTGGTGGCTGCTGCTGTGGTGGCTGCTGCTGCTGTGGTGGCTGCTGCTGCGGTGGTGGCTGCTGCTGCGGTGGCTGCTGCTGCTGCGGTGGCTGCTGCTGCGGTGGCTGCTGCTGCGGTGGTGGCTGCTGCTGCGATGGCTGCTGCTGCGGTGGCTGCTGCTGCGGTGGTGGCTGCTGCTGCGGTGGCTGCTGCTGCTGCGGTGGCTGCTGCTGCGGTGGCTGCTGCTGCGGTGGTGGCTGCTGCGGTGGTGGCTGCTGCTGCGGTGGTGGCTGCTGCGGTGGTGGCTGCTGCTGCGGTGGCTGCTGCTCGTGCCTCGGCGTGGGCGGTCGCGCTGGCGTCCACCGTGGTGACCCCTCGTACCGCGGTGTGGGCGGGATTTCGGGCAGCCACCGCGGAGGCGAGGACGCCCAATCGTCTGCCACTTCTTGCGGCGTGGTGCAGGGTTCGGGCGCATACCTCGGCGTAGGTGGGTACCCCGGGTTTTCCCACAGCTGCGCCTCCTCCTCCTCGGCCATCCGTAGTTGGGCCTGCCACTCCGGCGTCTCCTCCATCTCCTTCAACCGCCGCTCCTCGTCTCGCCTTCGCGCCTCGCACTTGCGCCGAAATTCCCATGTGGCCGCTACCACAGCCTCGGCATGGCTACTGAGAGCCAGCTGGTCCTGGGGCGGCTCTTCGCTGGCCCACTCTACCTCCGCCGCGCCAGTCGGGATGCGGCCGTCGGCCCTGTTGACCGCTTTGCGAAGCCGCCATCGCCTTTGCTCCACCCGTGGGTCCTCCACCAACTCGACGTCGCTGTCGGAGCTGATTACCGGATCGGGGACGCCCCGCCCGGAGATCCGCCGCGAGGTTCGGGTAGGCCGGGCTGCCGACCATCCTTGCCCCGGGCTAGATCCTCCGGACGGCTGGTGGGCAGCCATCATCCTGCGCGCTTCGCTTCTTGTCACACGTGTGCTCATGATTGCTCGTTGATTTTGATTGTGCAGCTGGAGCCTGGGCTCCGAGCCTTCCTTTTTGCTCAATCCCGCTATTTCCATCGGCCTCTCCTTCTTACTACCCAGATCTACGGTACAGCTCTCTGCTCTGTACCGTCTTCCCTCTTCCTTCGGCAGACTTTTGATGCGTGTTTTTTTTTTTCCTCCGATCAGTCCCAATCGAGACCTTAGACGCTCTGGTTCGCTCCCTTTGTGTTAACGTTCTCCTGATGTCCTTTATGTGTTTCATTGCGCCTTTGTAGATGACCTGTAGTATCCTTGGAGGTATCCTTGGAATTTGTTCGTAGTATCCTTTGGGAATCCTTGCAGGTATCCTTGGACTCTTTCCGTAGTACCCTTTGGGAATCCTTGGACGTATCCTTTGACTCCTTTCGTAGTGTCCTTTGGTCATCCTTGGAGGTATCCTTGGACACCCTTCGTAGTATCCTTTGGGCATCCTTGGGGGTATCCTTGGACTCCTTTCGTAGTATCCTTTGGGCATCCTTGGAGGTATCCTTGGGATCCTTTCGTAGTGTCCTTTGGTCATCCTTGGAGGTATCCTTGGGCACCCTTCGTAGTATCCTTTGGGCATCCTTGGAGGTATTCTTGGACACCCTTCGTAGTATCCTTTGGGCATCCTTGGAGGTATCCTTGGGATCCTTTCGTAGTGTCCTTTGGTCATCCTTGGAGGTATCCTTGGACACCCTTCGTAGTATCCTTTGGCCATCCTTGGAGGTATCCTTGGGATCCTTTCGTAGTATCCTTTGGTCATCCTTGTGGGTATCCTTGGACTTTTAATGTTGTTTTGCATCTGTTGTGTCTGCTTGCTGTAGCCGCTCGCCTGTGTTTTCCGTTTGTTGCTGTTTCAGCTCGCTTACGTGGATGGTCCGCTCTTTCTTTGTGTTTATGTGTCTTATTTTGCAGATTACTGGTGACGCAAAACCTATGACTTGGTAAGGTCCGTCGTATCTTGGGGCCAATTTTGCTGCGAACCCCTCGGCCGCTTTTGATAAATGGTGTTCCTTGGCCCACACGACGTCACCCACCTTTGGCGTCCATTGCCTCCTCCTTAGGTTATAATGCCTAGCCTGGTCCTGGGATGCTTTCTCCAGGTTCCGCCTTACAATCTCGAAGATTTCCCTGAGTTTGTTAGCATTCTCTTCCGGGGTCTCTGTCGGTCGTCCGGTCCCTACGGTTTCTCTGTCGTATAGGGCGCTCGGTAGTCTTGGTTCTCTGCCTTGGGTAATGAACGACGGTGTGTAACCTGTGGATTCTGAAACGCTCGTGTTTACTGCCAGCATGATTTCTGGCCATTTTTCGTCCCAGTCTCTTTGGTTCTGCCCTGCGAACTGCGCAATCATTGTTTTCACCGTCCTATTGGCTCTCTCAGTCGGGTTCTCCTGTGGGGTGTATGGAGCTGTGAACTGTTGCCTGGCTCCCATTTCGGCCAGGAAACTCTTGAAGGTTTTGCTGGTAAACTGGACTCCGTTGTCCGTTATGACTATTTTGGGGACCCCATACCTCGCGATTATGCGTTCTTTGAAAGCTTTCTTTAGGAATTCGGCCGTCGCGCTTCGCAGCGGCACCAACTCAGTCCACTTGGAGAACCTGTCTATCAATACCAGCAGCATTTGGTTGCCGTGTTTCGAACGCGGCAGGGGTCCGACGAAGTCCGCACATACCGTAGCCCATGGTTCCTCTGGCACCTGCGTAAGCATTTTCCCAGCCATTTGCATCTGATTCGGCTTGAACCTCATGCATGTCTCGCATACTCGCACGTGGGCTCGGGCGTCTCTGTGCATTCCTGGCCAGTAGTACCGGGCTGCCAGACGTGCTATTGTCTTTCGGCTTCCTACATGGCCAGCCGCCGGTGAGTCGTGGTTCTCCTTCAGCACCGTTTCCCGCAGCGCTTTCGGGACGCACATCTTCCATGTTGCAACATCTTCGCTGCCCGCTCTATGAGGTATATTCCTGTACAGGGTGTTACCCTCCATCACGTAGTCTGGATACTTTTGCGGCTGGGTCCTTATCTTTTCGCGCATTTCCAGAATCCAGCTGCATGCTGCAGAAGCTTCCGCCGCCGACGTCTCCTTGATCCCTCGAAGCGTTTCCGGCAGTGGCTGCCTTGACAAAGCGTCTGCCACCACGTTGAGTTGCCCTTTCCTGTACGCTATTTCGAAGTCGTACTGCTGCAACTCCAGGGCCCATCTGGCGATCCTCCCTGAAGGGCTCTCTATGCTGTTGAGCCACTTCAGTGCCATGTGGTCGGTTACTACTTTAAAGTGGTAACCTTCCAGATACGGCTTGAGCTTTCGGATTGCCCAGACGATTGCCAAGCACTCCTTCTCGGTTGTTGAGTAATTCTTCTCAGCGCCGTTGAGCGTTCGGCTTGAGTACGAGATTACCTTTTCGCCTCGTTCAGTTTCCTGGGTCAAGATTGCCCCGATGCCGTAGTCGCTTGCGTCAGTTTGCAAGATGAATGGTTTGTCGAAGTCCGGGCATGCCAGTACGGGGTCTGCGACGAGTCTTGCCTTCACCTCTTCGAACGCCGTCTGATGTTCCTGTGTCCACACCCATTTATTGCCCTTGCGTAGCAGATCGTTCAGAGGTTTGACTATTTTTGCGAAGTCAGGTACAAACCGGCGGTACCATGATGCTACGCCCAGGTACTGTCGGAGCTCTCTTACTGTCGATGGTGGTTCTAGTTCGGCGATGGCTGCTACCTTTTCCGGATCCGTGCCTATTCCTTCGCTAGTCACTCGATGACCGAGATATAACAGCTCTTTCTTGAAAAATTGACACTTCTCCGGGTTTAATCTCAGATTTGCCTCCTTTAGTCGTCGGAAAACTTCCTTTAGGTTGGCCTTATGTTCTTCCAGCGAGCGCCCGATCACTATGATGTCGTCCTGGTAAGCAAATGCGTGCGGCGACATTTCTGGGCCGATCACCCGGTCCAGCACCCGTTGAAAAGTCGCAGACGCCGAATGAAGTCCGAATGGCATTACTTTCCATTGGAATAAACCTTTCCCCGGCACTGTAAATGCCGTATACTGCCTGCTGTCCGCTTTCAGTGGGATTTGCCAGTACCCATCCTTTAGGTCCAAGCTGCTGATGTACCGTGCTTCCCTCAATTGGTCGAGAATATAATTTATTCGGGGCATCGGGTAGGCATCCTTTACAGATTTAGCGTTTATTTGCCTAAAGTCGACGCACAGTCTCCATTTGCCCGTCTTTTTTTTAACCATCACGATGGGAGAACTGTATGGGCTTGTTGAGTGTTCTATGTATCCCATTTGGAGAAGCTCGTCCACCTTCGCATTGATCTCCCCTTGAACTTTCGGATTCTTGGGATAGTATCGCTGCTTTATTGGTTTGTCGTCTTTCATCGTGATCTGATGCTCTGCCATGTTTGATGTTCCCTTCATGCTGCTGAAAGTCGATAGCTCTGCCTCCAGGAATTTCGTGGTGTCGTCATCTTCGCTTGCCCGTTGTACGACTGCCACCGACAACTTTTCCTCGAGCCATCCCTTGTGACGATTCCTGGCCGGTATTATCACTTCGTGTCCAGCGCACTTAATTTCGGTACCGACTTGTGTTAGAAAGTTCCATCCCAACACCAATGAATCCACTACTCCTGGTAGTATCAGCAGGCTCATGCTCAGTCGCTTGTTCCCGAACGCAATTTCCACCTACAGCTGCTCATCGATTCCGCCACATCTTCCGTCTGCCAACCTAACTTGCCGTCGTATCCTCGTAATCTTTCCGAGGGCAGCCAGGTCGTCCGCCAGCTCTTTGCTTATAAAGCTTGCTGTTGCCCCGGTGTCGATTGTGGCCTTGTATGTGCCCCCACCAATCGTCACCGCTGCGGACAACTGCTGCTCCTCCTCGATCAGCTTTCCCGTTAGTTTGGAGAGGTAGCATCTTGCGACCCCCGCTCGCCTCTCTGCGGCTGAGATCGCTGGGCATTTCCCGCCTGCTGGCAGCATTCAACGCTCCTGACGCCTACTCTCCCGCACACCCAGCAGAACAACAGGCGTTGGTGCCGACATCCCCGCGCCCAGTGTCCATGACCGCCGCACTTTCGGAAGGCCTCCTGGGGGTCTGTGATGTGTGTCGTTTCACGAGGCCTTTGTGTTGTACTTGGTGGCCTCCAAACATTGTTTGCTGGTTGCATCTGTTGCTGTTGTGGTGGTGTCCGTTGGCCTCCGCGTGGTGCTCCTGTTGCCTGCTGCCGTGGTACTCGGTTAGGTGGCGACCATTGGTCGTTTCCCCGCGTCTCCTGGATTCCTGTCTCTTCGCATCTTCTGCATGTTACCTGCGCTGGCGATGACGACTTGTTCTTCGAGAATTTGTTTTCTTGCGCGAACGCTTCCCGCTCCTTTTCCAGTTCTTCATACTCGTCTGCTAATATCATCAGCGTGTCCAGGTCCGACACTTTGTATGCCCTTAGGAAGATCCTTAGACTGGGGGTGCAGTTCTCTTTAATGACCCTTAACGTCTCTTTCGTAGAATAGTTAAGTGGCCTCACCATCGTCTGCATGTCGATCATGTAGTCCTTGAACGACTCGCTGAAGCCTTGCTTCCTTTGTCGGACCTGGTCCGCCAGCCTGATGAAGAAGTCTCTTGGCAGGAAATATGTGTGGAAGCTTTCAATGAATTCTGCCCATGTTCTCCATTGCTTATTGTTGGCGATGAACCATTTCAAGGCCCTTCCTTTTAGCAACTCCGGCATCGCTCGAGGGATCATATCAAGCTCCAAACCGTACGTGTTGGCGGACCATTCTACCTGCTCCAGGAACTCGAATGGTTTTTCCGCCCCGTCGAACCTGAACGACCATTCGCGGACCTGCTTAGCGACCTTTGCATAGTCCGACTGGCTTGGTCTCGGGATCAGCGCTGCTGCTTTCTTTTCTTGGCTTGACTCTCTCCTGTGGGCCTCTTTCTGTATGTTGTCAACGCTCAGGCTTGCCACCAGGTTGTCCCCTTCAGCGTTCGTTAACGTAATGCTTGGGCCGGCTCTGTCATAGTATGTCGCCTCTAGCTCGGCCCAGATGTCGACGAGTTGTGGATCGTTCTCTGTTTCGGAGTAGTATTCCGATAGTGCCTTCCTCATGTCGTCTAGCCTGCCCTCCAGGGCGACGTTGAGCCTCTGTGCGACATGGGCGAAGTCTTCCTTCTTGAGGCGGTAAATCCACTTCTTTTCCATTTTTACTGTGCTGTTCTCACTGTTGGGACAATCACGTTGGGCGCCAGATGTAACGAACTGATTTTTATTGTCTGCTCGCTACGAGATTCGTGCGGCTAGCTCAGTATATTGTGTGTTCGTCCCACCAAATTTATATTAACGTGACCGCCCAGTAGCTCAGTGAGAAAGCACAGAATTCACGGGTTCGTATTGGGTTTTATTGCGGGTATATTATTACAAGTGTCTTAGTCGCTTGGTTGGCTTTGACTCGTTGCTGGTGACCCTCGGTGCTTCCGACGGTCCTGGATGACTCTACGACCTCGCCTTGATGACTCGGTGCTCCAGTCCTGTAGCTCCCTGAAGATACTTGCAGCTCCCTGAAGATCCTCGCCGCTCCCTGAAGATCCTCGCAGCTCCCTGAAGATCCTCGCAGCTCCCTGAAGATGCTCGCTCGCGGTTCACTTCTCACGCGTGACTTGGTGACTGCTGGTAACGACTCGGACTCGCGAGGGGTATCGGCCGTACGGGCTTAGGGAAGCGTCACCGTTCTCAGACTAGGGTGAACAGAAGCTGCGCTCTCCAGGATCGCTCCTTTCGACACACCGCCGCCTGTCCCTTGCTCTGTCCCGGATGGTCCCACTGGGGTTTCTGCTCAGCCCGCGCGGACAGTCAAGGCGGTAACGCCAGGAAGCTGCCTCGCGCCTTACTTCGCTTCCACGCCTAGTGTAAACGAACGTTCCACCCTAGCCTCACCCTTTTGCTTTTTGTCCGGGACGTTTCCGTGTGGCTTTTGGTACTCGGGGTTCGGGCACGCCGCTCCGGGACCTCGCAAGTCGAATCCGTAGGGCTCTCCTGGATAATTCCACTCGAGACCGTACCGATCGACCGCTCTCCCTTCTGGCTTGTTATATTCGTGGTTCGGGCACGCCGCTCCGGGACCTCGCAAGTCGAATCCGTAGGGCTCTCCTGGACAATTCCACTCGAGACCTTACTGATCGACCGCTCTCCCTTCTGGCTTGTTATACTCTTTCCAGGCGTAACGCCAGGACTTTGTGGACAGGGTTAATCGACCGCCTTGACCTAGCCGTGTGATGCCCTCTGGATCTCAGCTACCTGCGTCTCAATTCGGAGATTCCTGGTATCCCAATCCCGAACGTCTCGACGTAGCAATCTCGCTCCTTGTAGGCTCCCACGGCGCTGCTTCTCTGGCGACTCGACTTGCTGCTGCTCCCTTGTAGGTTATCTGGTTGTTTGATTGTTCACTTTGGTATCTGAGTGATCTTGACGGTTTGACTCCTTGTGATCGACTGATCCAGCTGCCAGCGCTCTGCGGCCTTATATAGGGCCTCCAAGCACCGTTATTCCCCTATTGCGCACGGCCCGCTGGATCTCTCCACTTTGGGTCCAAAGTCCGTGCCTCCTGGATGACCCACTTGTCCTTTATGTACCGCTTCCAATGGATGTTCCGCCCACTGCTGCCGTTCCGCTGATTCCCGTGCCGCTTGTGGCACACCTGTGTGCCGCTCCACTGCCGAGATGTGGCACTTCCTCTCCCGGTCCCAAGTTCACGGGAGAGTCCAAAGTCCAGAGGAGTTCCGTTATCCCCTTCTGCATACGGCACTCTTGCTCTGCCCGCGAAGTCTTCATTCTCTCTCGATCTCCATCCTTGGTCTCCAATCTCTCTCGCTCTCCTTCATTGGTCTCCAACTCTCTCGCTCTCCATCCTTGGTCTCCAATCTCTCTCGCTCTCCTTCATTGGTCTCCAAACTCTCTCGCTCTCCTTCGTTGGTCTCCAAACTCTCTCGATCTCCCCGCCGCGCCGTTACTACGCGAATTCGCCGCGTATCTGGTAAGCGGCCGGCCATCTGCTGCTGCTTCTATTTGTGGGGAGTTATTCAACTCCTCACAGTACATGTTTATAGTTTAGTGTAATGATTAGTGAATGAGCTATATTCTAAAGTAGGTAGGTAGGTAGGTCAGGGAGTTTTGATTATGGTAGCAGTTTGTGTAGTTGGCTCGGCAGACACTGCAAAATGTGCTGACTGCATTGGCCGGTCAGTGTGCCGTTGAGTCGGTGAGTTAGTGAGACATATAATATGCTGATCAGCCATTCTTATATGCAGTGGGTGCTACTGAGCGCCTGGTACTGTTTCCAACTTGGCTACTGCTTGATTTGTTGGGTGTGGTCATGTTGAGTACCTTTGGGTACGAACAGAAAGATTGAGGATTGTGTTGGATGTATTGACTGCAGCGGGATTCTCTTTTAACATAGCAAAATGTGGATTCTTAAAAACTACTGTACAATACTTGGAGTATGAGTTGAGGCCCCATGCATTTCGATGGTCAGTAATAAATCAAGTGCACGAGTCCATCATGCATTTGGGATGGAAAAAGACTCTTGACAAAACTTACCAATATTATTGGTTTGCTAAGATAAATAAATATGTTAGGAAGTTTGTCGATATCTGCATTACATGTAAAACTGTTAAGGGTTCATCTGGGAAGATAAAAGCCGAGTTACATCCAATTCCAAAAGTGAATGTGCCATGGCACACGGTGCATATCGACATCACTGTGATAGTACAAATAGTACAAATTGTGATAGTACAAAT
This sequence comes from Drosophila suzukii, assembly GCF_043229965.1. Taxonomy (NCBI): domain Eukaryota; kingdom Metazoa; phylum Arthropoda; class Insecta; order Diptera; family Drosophilidae; genus Drosophila; species Drosophila suzukii. Next base: position 5,279,018 of record NC_092085.1, read on the forward strand.
TGATGCCTTAACAAAATTTGTTTATTTGTTTCATACTTTAAGATTAGATTCTGACAGTTGTATTCAGGCAATGAAATCATCTATCTCTTTGTTTGGAATACCGCAGCGTATAATAGCTGATCAGGGTAGATGTTTTACTAGTAAGAAATTTTCAGAATTTTGTACATCACAGAAGATTAAGCTTCATCTTATAGCTACAGGAGGAAGCCGTGCAAACGGTCAAGTTGAACGTGTGATGAGTACCCTTAAGAATCTACTGTCAGCGGTTGAATCAAGTCACCGATCTTGGCAACATGCTTTAGGTGAGGTACAACTTGCCTTGAATTGCACACTTAGAAGTACAACCAAAGCAAGTCCCCTATAGTTACTTGTCGGCAAGGAGGCTCGTCCTTTAGGTTTGATTCCACCGTATGATACGGAGATGGAGGTAGATAAAGTTAATGCTAGAGATAGGGCCATTGAAAATATGAACAATCAAGCTAGTTACGACAAAATAAGATTCGATAAAAATAAAGCAGCAGTTGAACGACATAAAATTGGAGATTTTGTTTTACTGAAAAATGAAGAACGGCATCAAACTAAATTGGATGTAAAGTTTAAAGGACCATTTTTATTTAGTGAAGTTCTAGGAGATAGATATATCTTGAAGTCATTGCATAACAAGAGAACTTATAAATATTGTAATGAAGATTTGAGAAAGATGCCAGATGGTTATGTTCCGAGTGAATTGGAGTGCCCGCCCGAGACTTGTTGAAATGGTTATAATATATCCGTGTGAGAGGATATGTTATGTGAAAACAAAATGTTCATATAGAGTATGGAATGGTTGAAATGAAGTTGCAATAGACTTCGATAAGAACATGTTTGTGAATGGCGGATGTGTTTGAGAATTCAAATGGAAATAACCTGGCGGATGCAAAGTTTATGTATGGTTGATATATGACAATATTTGATTGAAATGTATGAGTTAAAGGTATGGTTTTGAGATTTAAGCTATCTGCGTCATTGAGCAAGCACAAGTGAAAGACGAAAGTTGGAACATGGCGTGTGGCGTTCTTGACGGGACTAAGCTCTTAATCAAAAGGAAATCATAGTGACGATAACTAGAGTCGAATTTTGAAATGCTGAGAAGTAAATGAAATGAATTAAATGTTAAAATGAATTTGATTATACAATGAGAATAAGAATTGAAATTTGTTTATAACGTTGTGTAGAATGTAAAATATTGAAAGATTATGAAATAAGAGAAAAATGTTAAGTGTAAGATAATATATCGAATAAATAAATGATGTTCGAAATTGATGAGTAAAAGAAAACACAAGCTATAATCACGGATTTACAAGTCATATTTAAAATGTTAAGATTACAGTACACGAGGACGTGTAATTGTCAGAATGGCCGTGTCGGATCTTAAATTATGGTAGTCAGTGTAAAAGTATTAAATCAAATGCGTGTACCAAGTGACAATTCTCGTCTCTGCACTCTAACGGTTGTTTGTTAGTACGCTTTGTTCCGTCTATTCGCCAGATGGTCAGTGTAGTTCGATGCGAACATGAGAAAGAAAGTCGTGAGAGGTTAGAGGTTTGAGAGAGAGATGCGCACTACGATTGTTGTGCGTGTATTCTTGAGCCACTGCGAGAGACAGAGACACAAGTATGCTCGTTGCAGCATTTTCGGGAGGACTTTTTCGGTATGCAAGAAGGCTGGCGCGCATTCTCAAATCGACTGTGATGTGCTCAAGGATATTCGCCGTATAAAATCTGCGCAAAATATGGAAAATCAAATCCATAACCCGACATATACATCTATTAATAGCTCATAACAGTTAACAACAGGTAGTAACTAAAGTCCAAGCAGCTCAACCGCCATCATGAATCACGTAAACCAGATGAGTATTGTTATCAAAGAGTTTATTAAAATTATTCAAAATCTTAGACCTAACTCATACAAATAGTATACAAATAAAATAGAACTAGACAAGGAAGAACGCTATAGTCGAGTACCTCGACTAGCAGATACCCGTTACTAAGCTAAAAGGAACCAAAGGGAAATGGAGATATGTAAGCAGCAAAGCGAGATTAAAATACGCCACCTACCGGCGGTAAACAGATTTAAGCGTTATGGGCGTTAGAGTGGGCGTGGAAAATTTTTTTTTTGTCAATCGATAGGTATTGACGAGACCAATACAATTCAGTTAAAATTTGTTATCTAGCATGAAAACTGTGGCCGTCACAGGTTTGGGCGGTTTGTGGGCGTTAGAGTGGGCGTGGCAAACTGTTTTTTGGGTCACTCGATAGGAATTGATGAGAACAATACATTTCAGTTAAAATTTTTATTCTAGCATCAAAACTGTAGGAGCCACAGTTTTGGGCGGTTTGTGGGCGTAAGAGTGGGCGTGGAAAATTGCTGAAAAAAACTTGCGCTGCGTTAAAAGCTCAGGAATCTGCACGCCAAATCTCAATAGCCTAGTTCCCATAGTTTCGGAGATCTCACCGTTCATCCGGACATCTGAGAACTATTTTACATCTATCTATGGGAACCAAGGGAAAATATGCGTTTGGAACGAAGGTTAACAACTCCTACATTTCTTACAGAGGGAGGAGTCAGAAAATTAAATACTTAAAAATATATATAATATATATATATTTATGAACTAAATAAAATATGTTTACAATAATAAAATAAACAAAATAATATTAAATGATCGTATAAAATTTGTTTCTGACTGAACAAATGAATGCTTTAAAAATATTCCAACATCTGAAAAACATTAAATTGTGAGAACTGTTTTACATCTATCTATGGGAACCAAGCGAAAATATGCGTTTGGAATGAAGGTTAACAAACCATATATTTATGACAGAGGGAGGAGTCAGAATATTAAATCTTTAAAATATATATAATATATATTTATTTATGAAATAAATGAAATATGTTTACAATAACAGAATAAAAAAAATAATATTAAATGATCATATAAAATTTGTTTCTGACTGAACAAATGAATGGTTTAAGAATAATCCAACATCTGGGAACATTAAATTGTGAGAACTATTTTACATCTATCTATGGGAACCAAGCGAAAATATGCTTTTGGAACGAAGGTTAACAACCCACATGTTTCTTACAGAGGGAAGAGTCAGAAAGTTAAATATTTAAAAATATGAAATAAAATAATAAATGAAATATGTTTACAATAATAAAATAAGCAAAATAAGATTAAATGATCCTATAAAATTTGTTTTTGAATGAACAAATGAATGGTTTAAGAATAATGTAACATCTGAGAAACATTAAGTTGTGAGAACTATTTTACATCTATCTATGGGAACCTAGTAAAAATATGCGTTTGGAATGGAGGTTAACAACCCATATATTTCTTACAGAGGGAGGAGTCAGAAAATTAAATCTTTAAAATATATATAATATATTAACAGAGAGTAGGCAAGCAGTTCTAATAAAGGCACACTGGATAACAGCAGCAGAAGGCGAACACCAGAGTAACAGCAGCAGAAGGCGAACAGCAGAAGGAGCAGAAGAAGTGGAAGTAGCAGCCAAGCAGTAGAGTAAGCAAGAGGGAATTGAAGCAGCCGAACGTGTATGAAAAGTCAGCAGAAAGCAGCAGCATGTATCCAGCAGTTTAATAAAAGCCAATTGTTCTATTCATTACCTGTGCACCCTTGGTCCAAGGAACTTGTGAGATGGTTCCGAGGACGCCTAGCTGGAGGCGACCAAGCGGGTCGCAGGTTGCGGATAGCGAACGACCTATAAGGCCAGCTGTGAATAGCAGTAGGCTAGGTCACACGGATTCCGTCAGACCGAAACCTCTGTAATAAACAGCCCCAAACAGCCAGCGGGTATCTGTCGCTGTTTAGCGGCAGTACCGTCGATGCGAATTGTTCAGCCGCATTTAAATAGTTGCTCTACACAACTCTTTTTCCCCAAACGCACAACCTACCTCCTTCCTATCCCACACAACATCTCACCTCGGGCCGGACTAAGGTGTAAATCGGACCGTGCCGAGAGTCAGCCTGGCTGAGGGCCCGGGTTAAAAACTAGCTCAGTCTCTAACGGTGGGCTCAGGGAGATGGCGGCCCCCTGCTCTATTTATCGCCTTACCCGGGCATCGCGGATCTCTGCCCGGGTGGACCTTCTCTTTCTCCGCAACTCGTGGGAATCAAATATGAATGCCAACAAAAATAAAAATAAAAACACAATGGAGCCGGGCACTCCTAAGAAACCCGTGACGGAGGAGAAGGTGGGTGCGACAGGATCTGCGAGCGTTGGCTCCGCCTGTGCTGGCACCAGCTCGGGGGCTATCCCAAAAGGGCCCCACCCCAAACTGGGGGTGATAGGTGGAAGACAGTCGGCCGCCAGCACCTCTGCAAAGTGCGCGCCGCCGCCAAAAACTGCAGGAGGTATGACTAAGACGGTCGCTCCAACCACCGAGCAAAATAAATTCACCTATGCGGAGAAGCGGACTGCCGCGCAGACACTCCGCTCACATAACAGGAGCAAGATTGCCAACCCCTCAGCTGAATGGCTGAAGAAGGTGGAATGGGCGAAGACGGTGCTCCCCAACTACGGGCAAGAGAAGCCTAATGCTGTAAGTGCACAGCCAAAGAGACAACGATCTCTAGAGTTGCCTGGACCTGCGGCAAATAAATCTGGGTCCAACTGGACTGGTTGACAAGGGAAACCCCGGAGGCCGGATCCCAAGAAACCAGTGGAAGGCGGTCGAGGAGCAGCTAGCGGTCATCTGCATGGCTTTGCTCCGGGACTTCCCCCAACCGACGCCATGTTGCAAGGACGCAGGCTGGTTCCAGGACAGCGTCAAGGTGGTGTCTTGCGACAGTCAGAGATCAGCTGACCTCTACAAGAAGGCGACGGAGAAGCTCGGAGAGGTGTATCCTGGGGCGAAAATCGTTGCACTAGATTGGTGCGACGTCCCCAGCAGACCACGAGCGAGGATATGGCTGCCGTCGTCTATCAAAGCACCGGAGGACATCCTCTTTATGTTGCAAAGATGCAACCCCAATTTGCCCACGCACGACTGGAAAGTCGTAAAGGTGGAACCTCACGAGGGGCCGATCAGCCAGGTCATCGTGGTACTGAATAAGGAGTCAGTATCCCCAATAGAGGCCGCTCACGGGGAGCTGAACTTCGGATTCAGTGCCATCCGCATCAAAGTCTATAAGGGAGACTCTAACTCGAAGGAGGACCCGACCGGCAACCCAGCCGAGCAGGTCATTCTGGAGATGATGAACCGGAAGATGGCTACTCAACCGACGCGTCGCTAAGCAGAGGGATGCAGGCGATGAATCCGGCGGACGAAGACGACGGCGACCTCAGCGGCAGCGAGGAAGCGGACGTCACAGTGGTGGAGGGGAACTCGGCAGATTTCGCTAAGACTACTGCAAGTGAACCTCCATCACAGTAAAGCAGCGTCGGCTGCCCTCCTGCTCCGCCTGGCTGACGGCGGGGCAGACCTAGTACTCATACAGGAGCCTTGGGTGGTAGGAGGCAAGGTTGCTGGACTGGGTACCAAAGATTTCAAGCTGCTGCTTGATCCAAAAGAAGGTAAAATTCGAACCTGCATTTTAGCCAAAAGGCACCTTAGCATATTTCTGATTCATAATTACAGCAACGGAGACAACACCGTAGCAAGTCTGTAACTTCCAGCGGCTACAATCAGGGTGGCTTCAGCTTACATGGCCTTCGAGAAGGAAGACCCCCAGACGAGCTTGTCCGGACACTGGTCAAAGATAGCGAGGCGCTCAAAATAGGACTGGTAATCGGCTGCGACGCAAACGCTCACCACACTCAGTGGGGAAGCGCAACAAGCAACAACAGGGGTGAGTCTCTTTTTAACTTCATCCTTGGCTCAAATCTATTTCTATGCAACAGGGGTAATACCCCCACCTTTATCACAAAAAATAGCCAAACAGTCATTGACCTTACCATGGTGTCAGGTAATCTGCTAGAAACAGTCAGAAACTGGGAAGTCTCAAACGAACACTCTTTCTCTGACCTTAGATTTATAGAAACCACTTTATCACTAGACCCTCCTACTCCAGCTGAATTCGTCAACCTTAGACGTACCAACTGGCGCGCTTATAGGGAAGCCCTACTAAACATTCTTCCAATAGAACCCCCAAATGACAACAGTGATATACTCAGTCTTGATAACATAGTATGGATGTTCACGAATGCCTGCAACTCGGCTTTCGAAGCAGCCCACCCTAAACGCAAACCGAGAGGAACCAGAAAGCCCCCTTGGTGGACACAGAAACTTTCAGAACTCAGATCCAGTTGCAGAACCCTTTTTAACAGGGCAAAAGCAGGAAATGAGGATCTAAAATGGCAACAGTACAAGTTAGAACTAGCCTCCTACAAGAAGGCCATAAGGAAAGAAAAAAGATCAGCTTGGCAGACCTTCTGCTCAAACATAGAGGAAACAGCCGATGCAGCTCGGCTTAGGAAGATCCTCTCCAAAACAACCCCCTCCTTGGGGTACCTTCAAAAACCAGATGGCTCGTGGACAGACTCTAGTGAGGAATCCCTAAGCCTACTACTAGACACCCACTTTCCGGGTAGTCTCCCGGTAGAACGTATCCCAGAAAATCATGCAGGTCTAAGCATTGACTTGGAAACGCTTCTTTCCGAACGCAACATAAGTTAGGCCATAAACAGCTTCAAACCCTTTAAATCACCAGGACCCAATAATCTCTCACCTGCGCACATCCAACACGCAGGTCAACTTGCCATCAACTGGCTAAAGACAATTTTCCGTACCATATTTAGTATAGGAACGTTGCCATCAACATGGAGGGAAACAAAGGTAGTCTTTATACCTAAAGCGGGCAAAGCCTCGCACACGATGACGAAAGATTTTAGGCCCATAAGTCTGACAGCTTTGAGCGACTGATTGGACTGCACATCAGGTCAGTCATGGACTCCAAACAGTTATCAGCAGCGCAGCATGCATATTCAAAAGGCAAGTCCACCGAATCAGCTCTACACGCGGTAGTCAGCCAAATCGAAAAGTCACTCAATCACAAGGAATACGCACTTGCTGCATTTCTGGACATAGAGGGCGCTTTCAACAATGTTCTCCCTACAGCCATAACCAAATCCCTCACCGACCTGGGTGTTGAGATCCAAATCGTGGAGTTAATCCATAAATTGCTGAAGAGCAGAATGGTAACCTCCACCCTAGGAATCTCAACACAAACAAGGTTCGTGAACAGGGGAACCCCTCAGGGTGGTGTACTCTCCCCCCTGCTATGGAACATCGCAGTAAATAAGCTGTTGTGCTACATGGAAGGGGGTGGATGCAAGGTTGTGGCATATGCGGACGATGTAGCCATTATTTTCTCAGGAAAATTTCCTCAGACACTATGCGATCTAATGACCGCCAAACTTAAAATACTCTCTGGACAACAGAAAGAGGTCTAGGGGTAAACCCCTCGAAAACGGAACTTGTGCTGTTTACAAACAGATACAAGATTCCTCAACTAAACCCACCAATATTAAATAACTGCTCTCTCTCCTTCAGTGACAACGCCAGGTATTTGGGGTTAGTATTAGATAAGCGTCTGACATGGAGACTAAACAGCCAAGAGAGAACGAGGAAGGCAACAATTGCCCTCTACTCCTGCAAAAAGGCCATCGGAACGAAATGGGGCATGTCCCCAAAAATCGTCAACTGGATACACACAGCGATAGTTAAGCCTATTCTGCTCTACGGAGTGTCAATATGGTGGCCCGCGCTAATGAAGCAGACAACCACAACAAACCTAAACAAGGTACAACGAATGGCATCCTTATGCATAAGCGGAGCCCTTCGCACCACTTCCAACGAGGCGCTAAATGCTATTCTGAACCTTCCAAGTCTGGACTTAGCCGGCATGGAACGAGCTAAGATAGCTGCGGTTCGGATGAGGGACTTAGGGCAGTGGAAACCCCAAATATACGGTCATGCCAGGATACTCCAGCAAGACACAACGATCCCACCCAGTACAGATCTCTGCAAACCTATTGAATACATCCACACCCCCTTTGAAGCATTGCTCCCAACCAGAGAAGACTGGGAACAAGGCCAGCCGGGCCCTACAGAGGCAGTCAATTTCTACACTGACGGCTCAAAATTAAACAATGAAGTCGGAGGAGGTATATACTCCGAACAACTTAATATCAGGAAATCCTTCAGACTTCCGGATCACTGTAGCGTCTTCCAGGCGGAAGTATTTGCCATAATTGAAGCTTTGATGCTTCTGAACGATGCAAACTGTCAGAATAAACTGATTAACATCTATAGTGATAGTCAGGCGGCTATCAGGTCGATTATCTCGACCAATACAAACTCCCACACCATATCAAACTGCCGCAAATCTCTGCACGAGATGGCTCTGCAGTTTAAAATTTACCTCCTTCTCTCTCCTTCCGGACAAGGAGAACATTGGTATGCCGATGGCCACCTGCAAGCTTAACATTAAAAACCAATATAAGAAACTTGCGAGCCTAGCATGGACACATGTTAAGCACTGTCCCATTTCTCGCCAGACATGGCCAAACATCGACGCGAAGAGAACTTCGGAACTATTAAGACTAAACCGTACCGAGTGCGGAATGGTAATATGAGTGTTAACAGGCCACTGGTTGGTTGGCACACACGCAAGCAGATTGGGCGCGCCCCGAAACGATTTCTGCAGAAGCTGCAGGGTCGAGGAGGAAGAGGAAACGGTGGAACACCTGTTCTGTTCCTGCCCGGCCCTGAGCAGATCTAGACTGTACCACTTAGGGAACCCCTTCATGAGCAGTCTATCTGAACTGGCGAACATAAGCCTAAAACGAATAATAAAATTCATTAAAGCAACCGGATGGGAATTATGCTAAGCCAGCTGCAGTAAAGGCAGCAGATTTTTAAGAAAGGGGATACAGATCCACGCTGTACCACAATGGACCTTTTAAGGACTAAGTGTGTCAATGATTGGCAGCCGCTCTAACCTAACCTAACCTAACCTACCTGTGCACCGCGAAATAATATTAATAAACAATATCCAATAACATCTTATTATGAATTATGTTATGAATTAAATGAAATATGTTTACAATAATAAAATAAATAAAATAATATTAAATGATCCTATAAAATTTGTTTCTGACTGAACAAGTGAATGGTTTAAGAATAATCCAACATCTAATTGTGAAAACTATCTTACATCTATCTATGGGAACCAAGCGAAAATATGCGTTTGGAACGAAGGTTAACAACCCATATATTTCTTACAGACGGAGGAGTCAGAAAATTAGTTATATAATAATATATATAATATATATTTAATTATGAATTAAATGAAACATGTTTACAATATTAAAATAAATAAAATAATATTAAATGATCCTACAAAATTTCTTTCTGACTGTAATTAAAACTACAAGTACGGATGAAGGGAAAGTATTTTGTTCAATGAGGTACGTCGGCTACCTGCGAGTTGGTGCACGGTCGGAACATCATCCCTTATCAATGGTCTTGAGATGTATCATCTTATCAGACGTCCTGCTCCTTAGGTCTTGGGCTTGTGACTTTAATGACGGTCAGGTAATTATAGTTCACGGTAAGTTGGTTTGTATGCTTTGATAATTCTTAATAAGAAACTATAACAACTCATAACACTGGTTAAAAGTTAGTTACCATCTAAAACATAGTACTTTACAGATACTATACAAAAAGTAATCATCCAAAACCAAGTACTTTACAGGTACCATAGCGCTAGGTAACAACTAAAGGTATTCCAGCTAATCCCAAAAAGTGTTGAGGGAAAATTGTTAAATTTACTCCAATAAATATATAAAAAAAAAAAAAAAAAAAAAATAATAATAAATTGACTTTTTAATTACATAGCATTTAATGTTAATCCAGTAAATAAAGGGTATCAATGAATAAAGCCTGCCATAATAGCAAATACAGCTCCTATAGATAAAACATAATGAAAATGAGCTACTACATAACAAGTGTCATATAAAATAATATCAAGTGATGAATTAGCAAACACTACTTCAGTTAATCCTCCTACTGTGAATAAAAATACAAACTCTAAAACTGCAATAATCATAGTTGCTGAAGTAAAATAAGCTCGAGTGTCTACGTCTATTCCTACTGTAAATATATGATGAGCTCATACAATAAATCCTAATAATCCAATTGCAAGTATTGCGTAAATTATTCCTAAAGAACCAAAAGTTTCCTTTTTTCCAGATTCTTGACTAATAATATGAGAAATTATGCCAAGTCCTGGTAAAATTAAAATAAAAACTTCAGGGTGTCCAAAAACTCAAAATTAATGTTGATATAAAGTAGGATCTCCTCCTCCCGCTGGGTCAAATAATGAGGTATTTAAATTTCGATCTGTTAATAATATAGTAATAGCTCCAGCTTGTACTGGTAATGATAATAAAAGTAATAAAGCAGTAATTACAACTGATCAAACAAATAAAGGCATTCGGTCTAATGTAATACCAGTTGATCGTATATTAATTACAGTTGTAATAAAATTTACAGCTCCTAAAATTGAAAAAATTCACGCTAGATGTAATGAAAAAATTGCTAAATCTACTGAAGCTCCCCCATGGGCAATTCCAGCAGAAAGAGGTAAACAGTTCAACCTGTTCCAGCTCCGTTTTCAACCATTCTTCTCACTAATAATAAAGAAAGGGCAGGAGGCAGTAGTCAAAATCTTATATTATTTATTCCTGGGAATGCATTACTATAAAAAAAAACAAGGAAGAACGCTATAGTCGAGTACCTCGACTATCAGATACCCGTTACTCAAAGGGAAATGGAGATATGCAAGCAGCAAAGCGAAATTAAAATGCGCCACCTAACGGCGGTAGACAGATTTAAGCGTTATGGGCGTTAGAGTGGGCGTGGCAAATTTTTTGGCAAATTTTTTTTGGATCAATCGATAGGTATCGACGAGACCAATACATTTCAGTTAACATTTTTTATCTAGCATGAAAATTGTGGGCGTCACAGGTTTTCGCGGTTTGTGGGCGTTTAAGTGGGCGTGGCAAACTTTTTTTTAGGTCAATCGATAGGTATTGGTGAGAACAATACATTTCAGTTAAAATTTTCTATCTAGCATCAAAACTGTAGGAGTTTCAGTTTTGGGCGGTTTGTGGGCGTTAGAGTGGGCGTGGCAGTCTACTGAAACAAACTTGCGCTGCGTAAGAAGCTCAGGAATCTGTACGCCAAATCTGAATAGCCTAACTCTCATAGTTTCCGAGATCTCAGCGTTCATCCGAACAGACAGACGGACAGACGGACAGACGGTCAGACGGACAGACGGACAGACGGACAGAAGAACATGGCTAGATCGACTCGGCTAGTGATCCTGATCAAGAATATATATACTTTATGGGGTCGGAAACGCTTCCTTCTGCCTGTTACATACTTTCCGACGAATCTAGTATACCCTTTTACTCTACGAGTAACGGGTATAATTATAGTAAAAGCATGTGCAGTAACAATTTCGTTATAAATTTGATCATCTCCAATTAATCCTTCTGGATGACCTAATTCAGCTCGAATTAAAATTCTTAGAGATGTTCCTACTATAAAAAATTGTTCCAATATCTTTATGATTTGTAGAAAATAATCATTGTCGCGATTGGATTAAGTGGCTGAAGTTTAGGCGACAGAGTGTAAATCTATTTATAAGAGTTATTCTTCTTAATGAAATCAATTAAATTGGTCTTATAGTCAATAATGACATCAAACTGCAATTTTGAAGGATTAAAATTTTACTAAGGCTTAAAGGAACACCCTTTATTTACAGCTTTGAAGGCTATTAGTTTAATTAACTTAAAACCTTAGAATATAAACAAAATAAATAAATTAAGAATAATCCAAAAATTGAAAAAAAAATTATAATTAGATATAAACTAGTATTATTACTATTTATATTTATTTCTATGACTCAATTATTTTCGAAATAATTTAGTATAAAAGCTGAGTAACAAATCCGGAGAAAAAAAAATATTGTAATTAAAGTTGAGGTTATTATTAATGTTAATAAAAAATATTGATTACATAATGTTAATTGTTGAATTACCAATCATTTAGGTAAAAATCCTAAAAATGGGGGTAACCCACCTAAAGATAAAAAATTTATAAATAATGAAAATTTTAAAAATTTTCTATTAACAATTCAAAAAAATAATTGATTTAAATGAAATAATTTAAAAATATTAAATATAAATTTTAAAATAAAAGATAAAAATGAATAAAAAAACAAAATTAATCAAATAGGCTCTCTAATTATTAAAGATCTTAATATTCATCCTAAATGATTAATAGAAGAAAAAGCCATTCATTTTCGTAATGAAGTTTGATTTAACCCACCAAAAGCTCGAATAACTACAGATCAAACAAGGAAGAACGCTATAGTCGAGTACCTCGACTATCAGATACCCGTTACTCAGCTAAATAGAGATATGCAGGCAGCAAAGCGAGATTAAAATGCGCCACCTACCGTCGGTATACAGATTTAAGCGTTATGGGCGTTAGAGTGGGCGTGTCAAATTTTTTTTGGATCAATCGATAGGTATTGACGAGACCAATACATTTCAGTAAAAATTGTTTATCTAGCATAAAAATTGTGGGCGTCACAGGTTTTCGCGGTTTATGGGCGTTAGGGTGGGCGTGGCAAACTTTTTTTTAAGTCAATCGATAGGTATTGATGAGAACATTACATTTCAGTTAAAATTGTTATTCTAGCATCAAAACTGTAGGAGCCACAGTTTTGGGCGGTTTGTGGGCGTTAGAGTGGGCGTGGCACTCTACTGAAACAAACTTGCGCTGCGCAGGAATCTCAGGAATCTGCGTGCCTAATCCCAGTATTGTAACTCTCATAGTTTCCGAGATCTCAGCGTTCATACGGACAGACGGACAGACGGACATGGCTAGATCGACTCGGCTAGTGATCCTGACCAAGAATATATATACTTTATGGGGTCGGAAACGCTTCCTTCTGCCTGTTACATACTTTCCCTTTTACTCTACGAGTAACGGGTATAACAACTCATACAAAATACATTTAAAACCGCCTAAAAAACCTACGCAACCGCTTTTAGTAGCTACTAACGTGCGACCAATTGGCCGCCTTAGTGGACTCGGTGATCTTCGTCACCCTGTTGGCAACGAACGTAGTCCAATGGCACGCTGGTTTTGCTAACCATGCTAGCACAATCGTGGAATCGGTCCAACAATGGAATTTTGAGGTCAGCCTCGGCATATTTGGAAGAATGGCTTCGGCCACCTCGGACAAAAGGAGAGCCCCACATAGCTCCAGCCTGGGAAGGGACACCGTTTTGACTGGCGCCACACGCGTCTTGGCCGTGAGCAAGTGCACCATCGTCTTATGGCCCACTTCTACGCGCACATAGATCGCAGCGCCGTATGCCTTTTGCGAGGCGTCACAGAATCCGTGATGCTCTACGCGGAACCCATCTGGGTATTCTGACCTGGTCTAGGACCGAATAGTTTTGGAGAAAGCTGTTCCACCTTTGGCACAGCTCACTTGGAAGTTTATCGTCCCAGCCTAGATCCTGAAGCCAAATCTCTTGCATAAAGATTTTGGCACACACAACAAATGGAGCGAGCCAGCCTGCTGCATCAAACAGCTTGGAAATTTGGGAAAGGACTTGGCGTTTCGTGTGGGAGATTTCCGTTGCTAAATCTGGTGGGACGAAAAAGAACTCATCGGACGTCGCCTTCCATCGTACGCCGAGAGTTTTGGCTGTGCTCTCAGTGTCGATCTCGAGGAAGTCGGTTGTCAGAAGATGATCGCTTTGGATATGAGCTAATATTTCTTTGTTGTTGGAGGTCCGCAGAATCTAGAGCACTTTGTAGCTCGCGAACAATGGACTTAGCGTCCTCGGCGGAGTCAGCTCCCGAAAGGACATCGTCTACATACATATGATTTCGAATGACGTTGCTCGCTCTTGGATGGCTGAGCTGCACGTCAGTTGCCAACTGTTGCAGGACTCGAATGGCCAGGAATGGCGCGCAATTGACTCCAAACCGTCTGTAATTCGAAATCTCGAATGTGCCCCTCGCTGTTGCGGAATAAGATGCGCTGGAACGGGGAATGCTTCGGATCTACCCATATCTGCCGACACATTTTCTCGATATCGGCACTGTAGACGTATCGGAAATATCGCCACTTCAGGATCTGGATAGTTAGATAGGACTGTACGACTGGGCCAGCATGAAGGATATCATTTAAACTAACCCCATTCTCTGAAGGGCTGGAGGCATTGAAAACCACACGTAGCTTAGTGGTTGTACTTTCCGGCTTGAGCACGGCATAAAGCGGAACGGACTTCTTTCATGTGATTGAGGTCAAGATACTCTTTCAGCTGACAGTCCCTCTTTAGGCGTTGCTCGGTTCTTAGGAACTGCGACAACTCGGAGGATATGGAGTGACCGAGGGCGGATTTTACGTTTTGAGTATCACGAAACGGAAGACTTGCGACATACCTGCCGTTATCGTCTCTCGTAGTCGTTCGGAGAAAATTTTCCTCACATGTCAAATCGGAAGATTTTGTCACTTTTACTGGCAGATCCTCCACCTCCCAAAATTTGGTGAGAAGCCTATCCAGAGACGTGTCAACTGTGTGGGAGATTCGTGTGGAAAAAACGGAAATCTGATTTTCCCTTGGAGCAGGAACGGGTTTTGTTAGGATCCACCCGAAAATGGTTTCTTGTCCGAGGAGAGAGCCACAAATATTCGGCCGGGTGCCGCTTAGGAGAATGGATGGCAGTATGTCGGCCCCGACCAGAATATCTATCTGTGCGCTCTCGTAGAACTTTGGATCCGCTAGTGACAGTTCGGGAAGATCCCGTAGAAACTGTTGCGGAATCGGACAAGATGGAAGGTTTCCAGATAGTTGAGGAAGAACATAGGCCGTCGTGTTTATTTGCAAGCCAGGCCTGGTCGGCGAACGGATGGTAAACTGACAGAGCTTTTTGGATTCAGCGGATACTGTCTGGTTTAAGCCTGATACTTCGGCTCGGATTACCTGGTGAGGCAACTTAATTAGTTTGAACAGCCGCTCAGAAATAAAGGTTGCCTCTGATCCTGAATCTATCAAGGCACGAGCTTTAAAAGTCGACCCCAGGTGACATATGTCAATTATGGCGGTGCCCAGCAAGACGGATCTATACCCCGTCGCGAAGTAATTTTGGACTGTAGAGTCCGTGGACCGGGATGCGGTGGCAACTGGTGTACTTGGTCTTGATCTGGGTCTTGGGGCGGGATTTGAAGGCGAATGGGAGGAGTTGCCTCTGTGTAGTAAGGTGTGATGCCGGCCGCGGCACGTAAAGCAACTATGAGTGATTTCACAATCACGCAGCTGATGCCCTCGTGCGAAGCAGTTTAGACACAGCTGCTTCCTCTTTATGTATGCCGAACGCTCGTCGACCGTCATCTGGAGGAACCGTGTACATGTGCGGACAGGATGGTTTTCCTTCTTACAAAGGTCACATCCTTTTGGCTTGGGTGCTACCCTTGTCTCGTAAGAATTTATTCTTCGAAGCGCTGAAGTGGGGGCGGATGTTTTTGGCAGAGATTGACTCGAGCCTGACGGCCGTACGTCGTCTACGGCTTCTAAGGTCCGGTGACGCTCCGTAAGGAAGGCGTTCAGTTCCTGCCACGTCGGAATCTCTGCCTTATTGTGCAGGGACTGTTCCCACAAGGATAACGTGAGCCTAGGAAGTTTGGAGGAGCACATGTACACTAGGAGACAATCCCAATTTTCGGTTTCAATTCCGGACATTTCTAAAGCCGTAAGGCAACCCTGGATGGTACGTTGAAGTTCACGGATAGCTGACCCAGATTCCTGATTAACGGACTGCACATTGAAAAGTATTTTCAATTGGCTATTTACTAACAACCGCTTGTTTTCGAAACGCTCAGTTAGGTTAGCCCAAGCTGAGCGAAAGCCGTCGTTAGTAAGGGGGGAGTTCGACACTATCGTGTGTGCATCGCCGCTTGTTTTGACATTTGGGTGAAACAATTTTTCGACTGGCGTCAGCCTTGGATGTTTATATAAATGGCCGTAAACAGATCCCTAAAGGTCGGCCACCGCAGATAATCTCCGGTGAAAACCTCGGTATCGCACGGAGGCAGCCGACATCCAGAGGGAATGTAAGTCTGGGTAGGAACAGCTTGAACTTGGGGATCCTGGGCTATCATATCCGCGATCTGAGCCCCACATCTCTCGTAAACGGAATATCAGTAGCCGTATTTAGCCTTGAGAACTGGCAAACTATCAGCTGCACTGTCTCCGGCTTCTGCTATGCACCCGGTGCATTCTTTGTATTCTGCCTTGATGCGGTCCCAAAACGCGCGTATTTCTTCGCGGCGGATGCTCAGCATGGACAGAGTAGGAGGGATCGGCGAAGGAGTGTTTGCTCTGGATTCAAACTCACTCAGCCGATCTGAGACCTCAGTAAATTTGCTTAAAGCGATTTGTGAAGGTGTTAGTGCCATTTTGACGTTTGCACGGGTGACCCTTTTTCTGGGCGACGAGGTCTTGGCGGTTAGTTCGGGTGTGGGCGGATCTACGGATATGCCTGGGACTACGGCAGGTGGAATAGACAACTTGTTGTTATCACTTCCAGCGGACATTTAAAGAGAAATTACCTTTTTTTGGGTCAGAATCTGCTCGCCTTTGTTTATGTCGGATAAATAGGAAACCTGGCTCACTTGTTGAACAGTGGAACGAGGTGTCGAGAAGAAAAAGTAGTGGATCGGAGAAATAGAAAATGGAAGCTAGTACCGACCTGGTTACTTTGCGGAATTAAGCCCAATGATACGGATTAGGTACGGTGAGTAAGGAGTTCGAATATCACCCGTTGAGAAGTAATACTATAATATTTAACCCTTTTGGTATATGTATTATGGTGGGGATCAAGTTTGGTATATTTTTGCTGGTATTTTTTTGCGTTTGGATAAATTGAGGTGGTAAAATACCAACTATGTGTATATATATAGACCCCGTTGGAGTAATTGTAATATTTTCGCCTTTACTTAAACTTCTGAATGAAGAATAAATACCAACATTTGTTGGCCGGAGGATGCGATCGGTTGATTATTTAATATTGGAGTATTGCTTTAATTTAATTTAATAATCCGAGGGAAAAATACTGAAAATATACCAAAAAAGTTGGTGGACGGAGGATGCTATGCATGCAGTGGAGTACTGGTATTTTTCTAGTTTAAATAAAATAAATTTTACAGAGTAAATGCCAAATACCGAAAAAAAATACTAAAAAGTTTGATGGTAAATAAAACACAAAGACCAAAAAATTTTCACGTCGGTTGGTGTAATTTTATTTTTATTATTTTTGACCGGATGGCCGACGGAAAACTTTAATTAGTCAAAACGGGATGGTGGAGTAAAAAATTATATGTGACTGTATATAGATGTGTATATATATGTAAATATTTGTATGGATATAGATATTTATATGTATGTAGATATTTGCATGCATATATATATTTGCATGTATGTAATTTTCGCCGGTTTCAAATTTATTAAATAATTATTGCCGGCGGGGTATGTGTTGTTGTGGAAGTTTTCGATTTATTGTGTGTGGACTGTATTTGGAAAAACGAAAAAATATGTGCAAGTATTTTAGCGGCTGCGGATATACAGTGAGAAAAATCTTGAAAAGTTTTGGGGGCCTGAATTGGCGGAACACTAGAAATTTAATAGTTCTCACTGTATGCTTAACTTATATTTGCACAATATTTTTTCTAAGCTTGGAATTTTTTCTCGATTTTGTATATGTGTATGTAATTATGGATGAGCGGCCAAATGCAATTAAAACAAGGAAGAACGCTATAGTGGAGTACCTCGACTATCAGATACCCGTTACTCAGATAACAAACTTTAAAATAAGTTAGTCGCGCACTATGTTCTGTCTCCCTTGCTCTCATTTCTCGGCTCTGGTTTTGTTTCAGCCAGCGCCAAGAATGAGAAAGCAACACATAAAATACACAATTTTAAGGCACATTCTGTATTCCAAAATATTTGGTTGAATAGCTTTGTTTGAAAGAATTCTATTTGCCGCGGATATTAGATTGCAATTTTTTACATCCACACATGCATAAACACATACATGTATGTATGTCGTTTTCTGGCTCTAGTGTCAAGGCTTGTCCTAACTACTTTGGTTTGAGAGCATTGGACTGAAAACGGAAATGTTTTTTTGGGACAATCTATAGGTATTTATTAAGCTAATTCATATTCTTTAAAAGAGATAAATAAAGATGTACAGATCTTTAAAGGTTTTTGCCCGTCAATGGGACAAATAGATAAAGGGTTCATTATTCAATAGAATAAGTTAGCCGCGCACTTTGCTCTCTCTGAGCGCCGGCAGGGCTTTTTTCTTTGCCGCTAAGTTCGGCCGGCAACAATTTACATACACACACATACACGCGTAAAAACATTTCGCATTGTCTGGCTCTGACGTCATAGCTTTTTTCTTTGGAGGTTTGTGGGCGTTAGAGTGGGCGTAGCAAAATTTTTGGTCAATCGATAGGTATTGACAATACTAATACATTTCAGTTAAAATTTTCTATCTACCATCAAAACTGTAGGAGCCACAGTTTTGGGCGGTTTGTGGGCGTTAGAGTGGGCGTGACAGTTTACTGAAACAAACTTGCGCTGCTTAAGAAGCTCAGGAATCTGCACGCCAAATCTCAATAGCCTAGCTCTCATAGTTTCCGAGATCTCAGCGTTCATCCGGACAGACGGACAGACGGACATGGCTAGATCGACTCGGCTAGTGATCCTGATCAAGAATATATATACTTTATGGGGTCGGAAACGCTTCCTTCTGCCTGTTACATACTTTCCGACGAATCTAGTATACCCTTTTACTCTAGGAGTAACGGGTATAAAAAGGAGTCGGAAAAAATTGGCAATATGGCCGCACGTAGCAAAAGGAAAATCGAAGAAAAAAATGGCGAAGTAATTATTAATTGCCGTTGTCTCATTTAATCGGACTAGGATTTTGGACAAATCGTACAGAAAGTGAAACGAATTATATTTTCGAGTGGCTGACTGCAATCCGGCAATTAATAAGACGAAAAGCTTTACTTATCTTATCCGGCTCGAAGGACCAAAATGTACGCCGGGGGGTACCGGGGTACCGTGGTGGCGCTGGTGCTGCGGAAGCTGTAGGGGAGAAACCACTCGAACGCGTATTGCCCCTTAATCGAAAATAAGTACTCGAGAAAAAAGTTAACTTTGAAAGTAGGCGGGGGTGCGACCGCGGTTTATTTCAGTTGAACTCCAGAAATCGAACTAATTTAGTCTAAGCTCCGCTCTGCGCTCCAAAGCGCAGCGGAGACTTCATGGAGGGAGCTAGGAACAGCGCAGGAGAGCGGGAGCGCGAGAGAGCGGGAGAGCGGTAGAGCGGTGCAGCTGGATAGCGGGCCAGTCCAGATTCGCCGGACAGTGGGCCTGAACAGTATCGATACCTATCGATTGACCCAAATAAAAGATTGCCACGCCCACTTAAACGCCCACAAACCGCCCCCAAACTTCAAAAAATCGTAGATATGAGCGCGGTTATCTCGGATACTATCAAGGATAGAGAACTGGGATTTCAAATTTAGACTCCGTAGCCTTGATTGCAGTGCAAGTTTGTAACAACTTTCATGCTAGATTAAAAATTTTAACTGAAATGTATTAGTCTCGTCAATACCTATCGATTGACCCAAAAAAAAGTTTCCCGCTCATAAACTTCAAAAAATCCGTAATATGAACGTGGATATCTTGGAGACTATCAAAGATAGAGAATTGGGATCTCAGATTAAGATTCCGTTGCCTTGTAGGCAGCGCAAGTTAGTTAGGCGAATAAGCAACGCCCACTCTAACACCCGAAAAACTCACAAATCTGTAACGCCTACAATTGTCATGCTAGATTTGAAATTTTAACTGAAATGTATTGGTCTCGTCAACACCTATCGATTGGTCTAAAAAAAATTTTCCACGCCCACTCTAACTCTTATAATGCTTTAATCTGTCTACCGCCGGTAGGTGGCGCATTTCAATCTCGCATTGCTGCTTGCATATCTCCATTTAAGTTTGGTCCTAAGGAAGTATATCCGACCCCATAAAGTATATATATTCTTGATCAGGATCACTAGCGGAGCCGATCTAGTCATTTCCATCTGTCAGCTTCTTACGCAACGCAATTTTGTTTTTGTTTGTTGGCTTGCCCACAAACTGCCCAAAACTGTGGCTCCTACAGTTTTGATGCTAGAATAAAAATTTTAACTGAAATGTATTGTTCTTATCATCATCTATCGATTGAGCCGAAAAAAGAAGGGTTCCACGCCCACTCCGACGCCCACAAACCGCCCAAAACTGTGGCTCCTACAGTTTTCATGCTAGAATAAAAATTTTAACTAAAATGTTTTGTTCTGTACCTGTCGATACCTATCGATTGACCCAAAAATAGTTGGCCACACCCACTTTAACGCCCACAAACCGCCCTCAAACTTCAAGAAATCGTAAATATGAACGCGGATAACTCGGATACTATCAAAGATAGAGAATTGGGATTTCAGATTTAGCCTCTGTAGACTTAACCGCAGGACAAGTTTGTAACGCGAATATGCCCCGCCCACAATTTTCATGCTAGATACAAAATTTTAACTGAAATGTATTAGTCTCGTCAACACCTATCGATTGACCAAAAAAAAAATTTGCCACGCCCACTTTAACGCCCACAAGCCGTTCAAACCTGTGGCGACCACGATTTTCATGCTAGATACGAAGTTTTAAATTGAATGTATTAGTCTCGTCAATACCTATCGATTGACCTAAAACAAAGTTTGATATTCCCTTTCTAACGCCCATAACGCTTTACATAATGATGTATTGGGATCGCGGTAGTGGCGCATTTCAATCTCGCTTTCCTGCCTGCATATCTTCATTTCCCTTTGTCCCTTTAGTAGTAGGGAAACGCGGGTTCTGGGACAATTAACATATTAATGGCCCCCCGGCCCCCCTCCCCCCCCTCATTAACGTATGCGGGTTCTGGGACAATTAGCATAATCCAATAAATTAACTGATTTTAATGGGCTTTGAAGTCATAAAAATGTCGTGATCATGTCTATAAAGAGTATACTTAATTGCCCCCATCGCCCCCACATCCCCATGTGACAATATTGATCATGTATCCTTCCCCTCATTATGTGCAATTAATAGTCAGGTGAGAAAGGTGCACGTGAGAAAGGTCGCACAATCATAGTATCCAAAGGTTGTTATCTTAGAGGAACATATCCGATCATGTTGGGGAAAGGTGTGATCACGTACCCTTTTGCCTCATTATCACAGGTGTTGCTGTGCACGTGTGAAAGGTCGCACACCCAAAGTATTCAAAGATGGTTATCTTAGAGGAACATGTCCGATCATGTTGGGGAATAATGTTTCCTATGATTGTAAAACTAATTTAGAAATCAAAAGAACCCCAATAAAATAAATCTCACAAGTTAATGATTCTCAGATGTGGAATATTTTCAAATACACATTTTTGTTTCCGCCCCAGAACGTTTAACTGGTAAATTGTCTAAGATTCTCTCCTTTCCACAAATGGGTCATAAACATGTCATAAAAGGGATTCAAGCAAGAGCTACCCGAACATGCGCACCTGTCAATTACCTGACCGCAATAAAAGGGGCACATGCACAACCCAGAAGGCGCACGCTCATTGACAAGATCATGGGCCTCACGCCAACGACCTCATACGACCTCATACGACGTTCCCATAATAGGGGTTGAAATCACGACCGCGCAACAACTCGCAAGTAGCCGACATATCTCAGTCAAGGAAATATTTTCCATTCTCCGTACCTGTAATTTTAACTCGAAATAAAAAGTCAGAAGTTTATTTTGTAGCATAATAATACATTTATTCATTTATTTTGGTATTGCGAACATTTTTGTTATACATAGAAATTAATTTTCTGCTTTGATTCCGGCGATTTGCATAGAAGAAGCAGGCGCACGTTTCCAACGTCATTTCTGGATTACAAAATGTAAAGTGTTCACCATAATTCGTAGTTTTGAGATCATGTCCACCTCGATTCATGAACATAGATTTTGTGTTTAGAAGATATTGAAAATGCTGACCAGTTATCTCTCCTTTAAATTGTTCAATAAATTGGTCAATTTCCTCATGAAATTTCATTTTGTTAATTCTATTTTCTTGTAGGTCTTTACACATCTAGTCTCAACTTTAAAATGATGTATAACAATTATTTTATTGTTTTGGAGCTACTTTTAAAAAATGTCAAAATAATGTATGCATTGTTTAGAGCACAAACCCCGCCCTTAAGGTGTGTTTCACAATAGGGAAACCGGTTTCCTTTAAACCTGTTTAATGACGGACAGCCCATTTCCTCGATATTAATGAGCTGACGACTCCCAAAAAACTTCTGTAGAAATCGTTTCTTTTCCACACCTTTACAAATAATTTGTTTTTTGCTTGTAATTGTCCTTAGATACTTTCGAGTTTGTGGAAAACTGTTCTCTCCATCGTTCCAAAAAATTTTGTGATGTGTATTGGTTAACCAAATTGCAGTCTTTCGAGATTTTGTGTTTAGCAAAGTAAAATCATATGGTGGTTCTATTAAAATACTATTATTCAAGTTTGGATCTTTTTCGAATACAATTCCAATTTCCTTTAAAATAAAATTATTATTATTATCAAAGAAACCTTGAACATCAATCGAAACAGTATCATTCAACATTTTTCTAATGTTAAACAACTCGTTGTACTAGTCCGTTTAATGGGTTATATTCAACTAAACGGTCATGTATGAGGAGACAGTAAGCTTGGGTATTTTCATGACTTGGTGTCTTCAGTTCTATTGAAATTCTCACATCAATAGGACCAGTTTTCACTGATTCGTTTTGATATGAAAGATCAACCACAATAATAGGGGCCTTCAATTTAAATTCATTTTGGGTCAAAAATGCTTGTGATTCACGATTATAGTAACTAGATTGAAACCTTGTATACATTTCATATAGGTGAGCATACTGATTCTTACTAAAATCAACATTCAGATTATCATACGGATATGACTCAGAATTCAAGTGAACTTTCAAGTTTGATAAGTTATTTGTGATAAGTTCTCCATTTAGTGTAAATCCAATTATGGCAAATCTTGGTTTTTCGCGGTTACCCGACAATTTCACATTCCAGCTGTGTTGACTTCCATACCCCAATTTGGGGTTAACATATGAATCCCAACTCCGGAATGCGATTGGTAGGTTTACACCACTTTTAATAATATCGTACATCTTAATTTTTGCAAAATCGCTCGGAGTTACATGGGGAATTTTGCAGGTTATATTCGTCATTTCCAACTTAAAAGTTTGTTCATTTCTGGTTTGTTCAAACACATCACCATGATTCTTAGTTAGCATCAACACTAGTTCATGTTTACAATTTAAGAAAAACTTTTTTATAATCTTCAGCAAATCCCAATAAATTTTTTAATGGTACAGAAAAGTTAAAGTGGGGTCCGGTAGATATTTCATCCCCACTGCTCCATCCGGAATTTAATAGATTTTGACTTTTAAGATTATCCAGAGATATAAAATATTTTAGGGTAGTACTCATATTGATGGACATGGACTTGACACATTGGACACGTTGTGTTTAGTTGATATCTAGCAGTATTTTGATGCTTACTTTCTCTTTAGTCTTGTTTTTGGGATGGTTACTTTGTGTATGGTACCTGTAAAGTACTTGCTTTTGGATGATTACTTTTTGTATAGTATCTGTAAAGTACTTGGTTTTAGATGGTAACTAACTGTTAACAACTGTTATGAGTTGTTATAGTTTCTGGTTAAGAATTATCAAAGCATACAAACCAACTTACCGTGAACTATAATTACCTGACCATCATTAAAGTCATATGCCCAAGACCTAAGGAGCAGGCCGTCTGATAAGTTCATACATCTCAAGACCATTGATAAGGGATGATGTTCCGACCGTGCACCAACTCGGAAGTAGCCGACGTACCTCATTGAACAAAATACTTTCCCTTCATCCGTACTTGTAGTTTTAATTACAGTCAGAAAGAAATTTTGTAGGATCATTTAATTTTATTTTATTTAATTTATTATTGTAAACATATTTCATTTAATTCATAATTAAATTTTTATATAATTAATTTTCTGACTCCTCCTTCTGTAAAAAACGCATATTTTCTTTTGCTTCCCATAGATAGATGTAAAATAATTCTTACAAATTAATGTTTCTCAGATGTTGGATTATTCTTAAACCATTCATTTGTTCAGTCAGAAACAAATTTTATAGGTTTATTTAATATTATTTTATTATTGTAAACATATTTCATTTAATTCACAACTAAATATATATTATATATATTTTAGATATTTAATTTTCTGACTCCTCCCTCTGTAAGAAATAAATGGGTTGTTAACCTTCGTTCCAAACGCATATTTTCGCTTGGTTCCCATAGATAGATGTAAAATAATTCTTACAATTTAATGTTTCTCAGATGTTGGATTATTCTGAAACCATTCATTTGTTCAGTCAGAAAAAAATTTTATAGGATTATTTAATATTATTTTATTATTGTAAACATATTTCATTTAGTTCACAACTAAATATATATTATATGTATTTTAAATATTTAATTTTCTGACTCCTCCCTCTGTAAGAAATAAATGGGTTGTTAACCTTCGTTCCAAACGCATATTTTCGCTTGGTTCCCATAGATAGATGTAAAATAATTCTTACAATTTAATGTTTCTCAGATGTTGGATTATTCTTAAACCATTCATTTGTTCAGTCAGAAACAAATTTTATAGGATTATTTAATATTATTTTATTATTGTAAACATATTTCATTTAATTCACAACTAAATATATATTATATGTATTTTAAATATTTAATTTTCTGACTCCTCCCTCTGTAAGAAATAAATGGGTTGTTAACCTTCGTTCCAAACGCATATTTTCGCTTGGTTCCCATAGATAGATGTAAAATAATTCTTACAATTTAATGTTTCTCAGATGTTGGATTATTCTTAAACCATTCATTTGTTCAGTCAGAAACAAATTTTATAGGATTATTTAATATTATTTTATTATTGTAAACATATTTCATTTAATTCACAACTAAATATATATTATATGTTTTTTAAATATTTAATTTTCTGACTCCTCCCTCTGTAAGAAATAAATGGGTTGTTAACCTTCGTTCCAAACGCATATTTTCGCTTGGTTCCCATAGATAGATGTAAAATAATTCTTACAATTTAATGTTTCTCAGATGTTGGATTATTCTTAAACCATTCATTTGTTCAGTCAGAAACAAATTTTATAGGATTATTTAATATTATTTTATTATTGTAAACATATTTCATTTAATTCACAAATATTAAATATTAAATATTTAATTTTCTGACTCCTCCCTCTGTAAGAAATAAATGGGTTGTTAACCTTCATTCCAAACGCATATTTTCGCTTGGTTCTCATAGATAGATGTAAAATAATTCTTACAATTTAATGTTTCTCAGATGTTGAATTATTCTTAAACCATTCATTTGTTCAGTCAGAAACAAATGTTATAGGATCATTTAATATTATTTCATTATTGTAAACATATTTCATTTAATTCATAATTAAATATATATTATATATATTTTTATATAATTAATTTTCTGACTCCTCCCTCTGTAAGAAATATATGGGTTGTTAACCTTGGGTCCAAACGCATATTTTCGGTTGGTTCCCATAGATAGATGTAAAATTGTTCTCACAATTTAATATTTCTCAGATGTTGAATTATTTTTAAAGCATTCATTTGTTCCATCCCATAATAATATTGTAATATATTTCGAAAGTCTCGTTAGTTAGCATAGGAGCGTCTTTCAATTTAATTTCTGATTCAAGTTTATGATAGAGGTTTTGGGACCTGGTAATATCGGTTCTTGTTGTCAACTATTTTTCTAGTTCTAGTTTTCTAATTCTATTCTATTTGTATACTATTTGTATGAGTAAGGTATCATTGTCTAAGATTCTGAATAAGTTTAATAAGCTCTTTAATTACAATACTGATTAGCTGGTTACTATATATTTAGTAGATGTATACAAGTTGTTTAGTATCTGGTTTCTATATGTTTAATAGATGTATACAAGTGGTATACTAGATGTATACAAGTGGTTTACTAGCTGTTTAGTATCTGGCTACTATATATTTAGTAGATGTATACAAGTTGTTTAGTATCTGGTTACTATATATTTAGTAGATGTATACAAGTTGTTTAGTATCTGGTTTCTATATGTTTAATAGATGTATACAAGTTGTTTACTAGATGTATACAAGTTGTTTACTAGCTGTTTAGTATCTGGTTACTATATATTTAGTAGATGTATACAAGTTGTTTAGTATCTGGTTACAATATATTTAGTAGATGTATGCAAGTTGTTTAGTAACTGGTTTCTATATGTTTAGTAGATGTATACAAGTTGTTTACTAGATGTATACAAGTTGTTTACTAGCTGTTTAGTATCTGGTTTCTATATGATAAGTAGATGTATACAAGTTGTTTAATAGATGTATACAAGTTGTTTACTAGCTGTTTAGTATCTAGTTTATATATCTTTAATATCTGTTTACTTGATGTTTACTATTTATTATTAGCTGGTTACTAGTTGCTATTAACGTCTACGAGCTTTTATAGTCTTTTGTTAAGAATGATCAAAAAATCTTGATCACTAGACGACTTTCAATGTGAAGTAAAAACTTACACTCTGATTTTTAATGTGTTTGCTATGAAGAAAGAAGAAAGAATGCAAAGCCAAATTATCTCAAGATTAATATATAAATCTTAGAGGAAAATGTCCGATTATGTTGGGGGAAGATGTATCCTGTGATTGTAAAACTAATTAAGAAATAAATTGTTCACAAGTTGTCTAAAAGCTGTGTAGAAGCTGCTTTGATAAACAATTTTGATTCATAATTCCAGATATTAAGAATATATAATTATATCATCCACTTTCACTAGTATATTGTTAAAATAAAACATTTCCATTTTTCATGTTCTTTCATCTTATGTAGGTATAATAAATGTAATCTTAACTACAATAGATAGCCTTACATCCCATAACTATAGTTATTAACTACAATTAAATGTCTAGAAAGAACAAAATATATGAATGTCAAAAAACGATTTAAAACTAAGTATAATAGGAAAGTAATTAAAATCGCTCCGGCGTAATACAGTAAAAAACAAAAAACACTGTGATTATCCCATTTTCTATCACCATAACAAATGAGTATACTCACACCTAAATGACCAATTGTATCCTTTGTCCAAAATGTCTGTGACTTTCACTTATAAATTTGTCACCGATAATTTAAAACCACCCATTGCTAACCGTGCCATAACCCCAGAGTCAAGTTCGTTACCTACAATAAACACAGGTTATGGTGTAAAGGATTGCTAAAATGCCTCGACGCAGGCGCAAAGGTCAAGGCAATGGAAAAAATTCATGGAATATTAAAAAGGTCATAAAAAATATAATAAGGAAAGTATTTTTTATTTGCGAAACATTTATAACTGTTACCAACAACACAAATAGTTATGTTACAAGGGTTCCGAAAATGCCTCGAGGAAGGCACGTTGGGACCTGGTAATATCTGTTTTTTGTACTTTTTATATATTTCTTTTATTTATTATTTTTTATTTTTATAATTATTTTATTTATTTATTTATTTTTTTGTTTTCTAATTGCTTAATTTCCCTTAGAATGAAAATCGGCGGAATGTGCCTTCTCCCGGGAAGAGTGGCTCCTCCGCCTCTCTCTCAGCCGCCTGCTGTCTCCGCTCCTCGGTCGGGAATAAGCCCATACCTGGGCGGACGCTCCTCCGCCTGGTGACGGGAAAGCTCGGGAACAATGGGTTCCGGAACAGGACTTTGTACACTGCGGTGTACCAGTCCGCCTCTTCCTTTATCCTCTCGTGGGTCGCCATCCATGCTTCATAGTTTAGCATGTTTTGCTCCTGGCGATCTACCAGCGCGAGCAACCTATCCTCGTTTACCGGACGATTCGATAGAACCCTCCGGAGCTGAAACGCAGTGGTCCTCAACGCGTCTAATAGTGGGAGTTCCTCCCAATACTGATGCTCTGCTTCTTCCTGCAGCGCTTCCACCTCTTGGCGTGCCCATTCTTCTGTCGGGTAGGGCTCTCCTTTCGCGGCCCACTCGCGCCTTTGCTCGCTCAGGCGAGCGCGCATTTCAGTGATGTCGCTAGGAATTTTGGTCATCTTTCTGCTGTGATGTCTTCTGGTGTTCTGCCTGGGTTATCAAGCAGCAAACAGCTCTTTAAATACTGTTAGTGCTTATTCTATTGAATAATGAACCCTTTATCTATTTGTCCCATTGAAGGGCAAAAACCTTTAAAGATCTGTACATCTTTATTTATCTCTTTCAAAGAACATGAATTAGCTTAATAAATACCTATAGATTGTCCCAAAAAAACATTTCCGTTTTCAGTCCAATGCTCTCAAACCAAAGTAGTTAGGACAAGCATACATACATACATGTATGTGTTTATGCATGTGTGGATGTAAAAATTGCAATCTAATATCCGCGGCAAATAGAATTCTTTCAAACAAAGCTATTCAACCAAATATTTTGAAATACAGAATGTGCCTTAAAATTGTGTATGTTTAGCAAGCATACATAAATATAAATGTTTTTTGTCTATTTTATGTGTTGCTTTCTCATTCTTGGCGCTGGCTGAAACAAAACCAGAGCCGAGAAATGAGAGCAAGGGAGAGAGAACAAAGTGCGCGGCTAACTTATTTTAAAGTTTGTTATCTGAGTAACGGGTATCTGATAGTCGAGGTACTCGACTATAGCGTTCTTCCTTGTTTTATAATAGAGCCATCATATGATTTTTCTTTGCTAAATACAAACGATGGAGAAAACAGTTTTCCACAAACTCGAAAGTATCTAAGGACAATTACAAGCGGAAAACAAATTATTTGTAAAGGTGTGGAAAAGAAACGATTTCTAAAGACATTTTTTTGGAGTCATTAATATCGAGGAAATGGGCTGTCCGTCATTAAACATGTTTAAAGAAAACTGGTTTAAAGGAGAGATAATTAATATGGTGGTGGACATGATATTAAAAACCACGAATTATGGTGAACACTTTACATTTTTTAATCCAGTAATGACGTCGGAAACGTGCGCCTCCTTCTTCTATGCAAGTCGCTGGAATCAAAGCAGAAAATTAATTTCTATATATATCAAAAATGATCGCAATACACAAAAATAAATGAATATATGTATTATTATGCTACAAAATAAACTTCTGACTTTTCATTTCGAGTTAAAATTACAGGTACGGAGAATGGAAAATATTTCCTTGACTGAGATATGTCGGCTACTTGCGAGTTGTTGCGCGGTAGTGATTTCAGCCCCTATTATGGGAACGTATTAGAGCTAGCAGTCAGCCGTGAGGTCGTTGGCGTGAGGCTCATGATCTTGTCAATGAGCGTGCGCCTTCTGGGTTGTGCTTGTGTCCCTTTTATTGCGGTCAGGTAATTGACAGGTGCGCATGTTCGGGTAGCTCTTGCTTGAATCCCTTATATGACATGTTTATGACCCATTTTTGGAAAGGAGAGAATCTTAGACAATTTACCAGTTAAACGTTCTGGGGCGGAAACAAAAATGTGTATTTGAAAACATTCCACATCTGAGAATCATTAACTTTGAGAATTATTTTATTGGGGTTCTTTTGGTTTCTAAATTAGTCTTCCAATCATAAGAAACATTATTCCCCAACATGATCGGGCATGTTCCTCTAAGATAAACATCTTTGAATACTTTGGGTGTGCGACCTTTCACACGTGCACAGCAACACCTGTGATAATGAGGAAAAAAAGGTCCCCAACATGATCGGATACGTTCCTCGAAGATAAAAACCTTTGGATACTATGGTTGTGCGACCTTTCTCACGTGCACCTTTCTCACCTAACTATTAATTGCACATAATGAGGGAAAGGATACATGATCAATATTGTCACATGGGGATCTGGGGGCGATGGGAGCAACTAATTTTACTCTTTATAGACATGATCGTGACATTTTTATGACTACAAAGCCCATCAAAATCAGTTAATTTATTGCATTATGCTAATTGGTTGTGTGACATTTATGACGTACACAGCAAACACCTTGAAAATCAAAGTGTAAGTTTTTACTTCACATCGAAAGTCGTCTAGTGATCAAGAATTTTTGATCACTCTTAACAAAACACTATAACAGCTCGTAGAAGTTAATAACAACTAGTTACCAGCTAACGTCTAGTAAACAACTTGTATACATCTACTAAACATATAGAAACATTATCTACTAAACATATATTGTAGTAACCAGATACTAAACATCTAGTAACCAGCTAATAACATCTAGTAAACAACTTGTATATGTCGGATCTTAAATTATGGTAGTCAGTGTAAAAGCATTAAATCAAATGCGTGTACCAAGTGACAATTCTCGTCTCGGCACTCTAACGGTTGTTTGTTAGTACGCTTTGTTCCGTCTATTCGCCAGATAGTCAGTATAGTTCGATGCGAACATGAGAAAGAAAGTTGTGAGAGGTTAGAGGTTTGAGAGAGAGATGCGCACTACGATTATTGTGCCTGTATTCTTGAGCCACTGCGAGAGACAGAGACACAAGTATGCTCGTTGCAGCATTTTCGGGAGGACTTTTTCGGTATGCAAGAAGGCTGGCGCGCATTCTCAAATCGACTGTGGTGTGCTCAAGGATATTCGCCGTATACAATCTGCGCAAAATATGGACAATCAAATCCATAACCCGACATCAGAAGTGGGATCGGTGCCAACTCCTGAATTTTCTGAAGATCAGTGGCGTACTATTATGGAACTGCAGAATCGCAATTTCGTTTAAATGTGTAAAGCTATGCAAGCGTCTGTGCGTCCACAAAATCGAGTGGTTTTGTCAAAATTTAACCCAGATTTAACTGAAGCCGATGCGACTCAATGGTGTGCAACGGCAAGCAATATTATGGACGAACAGCAGATTGATGGCAGCGCACTTATCATGATGTTGAGTAGGTGCATGCAGGGTAGTGCTTCAGCGTGGCTTGCACAGATCTGCTATCCCGGCATTAATTGGGAGCAGTTTAAAGAACTATTTATACAGCGTTTCGAGATTAAGGAAACGCCGGCAGCTATGTTCCTGAATCTTCTGAACAGCCGTCCATCCCACAACGAGTGCCCTGCAGTGTACGCAAGCCGTATGGTGACGTCATTGACCACAAAATGGCGCAATATGAACGCCGAGCTGTATCCGCGGTACTTGCGCATATGGCCAATTTTAACAACCGTATGGTGTTTTCGTCAAATGTACAAACTAGAAGTCTACTCCAGATGGAACTGAGAGCATTTACATTTGACAAAAAGCGGAGTGCTGGAAGTACTGATGGTAATAGCGGCGACTGCAAGCGAGCCAAAATCGTGTGCCACTTATGCAAGAAACCAGGACATAAAATGGCGGAGTGTAAATTGAAGCGCTCTGGATCGGAGAATAAGCAGCATCGTGACTTGCAGAATGTGACCTGTTACCGGTGTGGACAACTTGGGCATCTTGCGAATCGGTGCACGAACAATGCAGCTAAATCTGGAGGAGTTACTGAGAAGAAATGTAACCAATGTTTTGTGGCTGAGCCAAAAGGAGTTATGACACACCAGGGTGAGATCTTTCCTATTTGCTTTGACTCTGGAGCAGAATGCTCGCTTATGCGAAGTAGTGTTGCCGATAAATTTGATGGCAAACTTATTAATAATATTGTCATCATACGAGGTATTGGCGACGCTGGCATTTCCAGTAAGCTACAAAAACTATCTAAATGCATTATTAATGGAAATATTGTAGAAATACTGTTTCATGTCATAGCAGATAAGCATCTCATAAATGATATTGTAATTGGTAGGGAAATCCTTAGTCAAGGACACAAAATCATCTTGACACCTGATAAATTTGAATTTGTTAAGTCTAAATCTGTAAAAGTCTGTAAAGTATCTGAGCCGTCTGCTTTGTTACTTAATGTTGATACTGAAATGAAAAGGAAAACTTAATTAAATTACTCAAAGACTATTCAGCTGCATTTATTGATGGAATCCCTTGCACAAAGGTTAATACGGGTGAGATGACTATTAGATTAATTGATTCAAACAAAACTTTGCAGCGGCGTCCATATCGTCTGAGTCCAAATGAAAAAGAAATTGTACGTGAAAGGATAACAGAATTGTTAAACTGTAACATTATTCGACCTAGTTGCTCTCCCTATGCTAGCCCTATACTCTTGGTTAAAAAGAAGAACGGATCCGATCGACTTTGCGTTGACTATAGTGAACTGAACAGCAATACTGTTTCTGACAGATATCCCTTACCACTTATCAATGACCAGATTGCTAGACTGGCGGGTGCAAAATATTTTACTTGTCTGGATATGGCTAGTGGATACCATCAGATACCCATTCATCCCGATTCTGTTGAATATACCGCGTTTGTTACACCTGATGGGCACTATGAGTATCTGACAATGCCATTTGGCCTCAAGAACGCCCCGTCTGTTTTCCACCGAGCCATTATAAACGCATTGGGAAATCTTGCATATTCTTATGTAATAGTCTATATGGACGACATAATGGTGGTGTCATCTACCATAGAATTATGTATGGAAAGTGTTTGTGCCTAACCGAAGTAGACACTTCCGGGTCACTCCGCGGGACAAGGGGGTAATGAGCACTTGTCGCTGGCACGGGGACGCTTTGCTGGCAGGACGATCGCATCGCGGCAATGGTAACGATGGTTACTGCAATGCCGGACCACAGGCGATGCGGAACTGCGCTGGGGTAGAGCTAACGTGGTTAGCTGCTAGTTGAGATAGTGTATTACGAGGCCTATTCCCAGATGTAGAAAGTAGAACCGCGGAGTTAAGAGGTGTGTTGATAACTGATTTATTCTTCATTTGGTACATGTTTATATACTACTTGGAACACGGAAGTTTAGTGTAATGATTAGTGAATGAGCTATATTCTAAAGTAGGTAGGTAGGTCAGGGAGTTTTGATTATGGTAGCAGTTTGAGTAGTTGGCTCGGCAGACACTGCAAAATGTGCTGACTGCATTGGCCGGTCAGTGTGCTGTTGAGTCGGTGAGTTAGTGAGACATATAATATGCTGATCAGCCATTCTCATATGCAGTGGGTGCTACTGAGCGCCTGGTACTGTTTCCAACTTGGCTACTGCTTGATTTGTTGGGTGTGGTCATGTTGAGTACCTTTGGGTACGAACAGAAAGATTGAGGATTGTGTTGGATGTATTGACTGCAGCGGGATTCTCTTTTAACATAGCAAAATGTGGATTCTTAAAAACTACTGTACAATACTTGGAGTATGAGTTGAGGCCCCATGCATTTCGATGGTCAGTAATAAATCAAGTGCACGAGTCCATCATGCATTTGGGATGGAAAAAGACTCTTGACAAAACTTACCAATATTATTGGTTTGCTAAGATAAATAAATATGTTAGGAAGTTTGTCGATATCTGCATTACATGTAAAACTGTTAAGGGTTCATCTGGGAAGATAAAAGCCGAGTTACATCCAATTCCAAAAGTGAATGTGCCATGGCACACGGTGCATATCGACATCACTGTGATAGTACAAATAGTACAAATTGTGATATTTGTTTATTTGTTTCATACTTTAAGATTAGATTCTGACAGTTGTATTCAGGCAATGAAATCATCTATCTCTTTGTTTGGAATACCGCAGCGTATAATAGCAGATCAGGGTAGATGTTTTACTAGTGGGAAATATTCAGAATTTTGTACATCACAGAAGATTAAGCTTCATCTTATAGCTACAGGAGGAAGCCGTGCAAACGGTCAAGTTGAACGTGTGATGAGTACCCTTAAGAATCTACTGTCAGCGGTTGAATCAAGTCACCGATCTTGGCAACATGCTTTAGGTGAGGTACAACTTGCCTTGAATTGCACACTTAGTAGTACAACCAAAGCAAGTCCCCTATAGTTACTTGTCGGCAAGGAGGCTCGTCCTTTAGGTTTGATTCCACCGTATGATACGGAGATGGAGGTAGATAAAGTTAATGCTAGAGATAGGGCCATTGAAAATATGAACAATCAAGCTAGTTACGACAAAATAAGATTCGATAAAAATAAAGCAGCAGTTGAACGACATAAAATTGGAGATTTTGTTTTACTGAAAAATTAAGAACGGCATCAAACTAAAATGTATGTAAAGTTTAAAGGACCATTTTTATTTAGTGAAGTTCTAGGAGATAGATATATCTTGAAGTCATTGCATAACAAGAGAACTTATAAATATTGTAATGAAGATTTGAGAAAGATGCCAGATGGTTATGTTCCGAGTGAATTGGAGTGCCCGCCCGAGACTTGTTGAAATGGTTATAATATATCCGTGTGAGAGGATATGTTATGTGAAAACAAAATGTTCATATAGAGTATGGAATGGTTGAAATGAAGTTGCAATAGACTTCGATAAGAACATGTTTGTGAATGGCGGATGTGTTTGAGAATTCAAATGGAAATAACCTGGCGGATGCAAAGTTTATGTATGGTTGATATATGACAATATTTGATTGAAATGTATGAGTTAAAGGTATGGTTTTGAGATTTAAGCTATCTGCGTCATTGAGCAAGCACAAGTGAAAGACGAAAGTTGGAACATGGCGTGTGGCGTTCTTGACGGGACTAAGCTCTTAATCAAAAGGAAATCATAGTGACGATAACTAGAGTCGAATTTTGAAATGCTGAGAAGTAAATGAAATGAATTAAATGTTAAAATGAATTTGATTATACAATGAGAATAAGAATTGAAATTTGTTTATAACGTTGTGTAGAATGTAAAATATTGAAAGATTATGAAATAAGAGAAAAATGTTAAGTGTAAGATAATATATCGAATAAATAAATGATGTTCGAAATTGATGAGTAAAAGAAAACACAAGCTATAATCACGGATTTACAAGTCATATTTAAAATGTTAAGATTACAGTACACGAGGACGTGTAATTGTCAGAATGGCCGTGTCGGATCTTAAATTATGGTAGTCAGTGTAAAAGCATTAAATCAAATGCGTGTACCAAGTGACAATTCTCGTCTCTGCACTCTAACGGTTGTTTGTTAGTACGCTTTGTTCCGTCTATTCGCCAGATGGTCAGTGTAGTTCGATGCGAACATGACAAAGAAAGTTGTGAGAGGTTAGAGGTTCGAGAGAGAGATGCGCACTACGATTGTTGTGCGTGTATCCTTGAGCCACTGCGAGAGACAGAGACACAAGTATGCTCGTTGCAGCATTTTCGGGAGGACTTTTTCGGTATGCAAGAAGGCTGGCGCGCATTCTCAAATCGACTGTGATGTGCTCAAGGATGTTCGCCGTATAAAATCTGCGCAAAATATGGAAAATCAAATCCATAACCCGACATATACATCATACAGTTAACAACAGGTAGTAACTAAAGTCCAAGCAGCTCAACCGCCATCATGAATCACGAAAACCAGATGAGTATTGTTATCAAAGAGTTTATTAAAATTATTCAAAATCTTAGACCTAACTCATACAAATAGTATACAAATAAAATAGAACTAGACAAGGAAGAACGCTATAGTCGAGTACCTCGACTAGCAGATACCCGTTACTAAGCTAAAAGGAACCAAAGGGAAATGGAGATATGTAAGCAGCAAAGCGAGATTAAAATACGCCACCTACCGGCGGTAAACAGATTTAAGCGTTAAGGGCGTTAGAGTGGGCGTGGAAAATTTTTTTTTGGTCAATCGATAGGTATTGACGAGACCAATACATTTCAGTTAAAATTTGTTATCTAGCATGAAAACTGTGGCCGTCACAGGTTTGGGCGGTTTGTGGGCGTTAGAGTGGGCGTGGAAAATTGCTGAAAAAAACTTGCGCTGCGTTAAAAGCTCAGGAATCTGCACGCCAAATCTCAATACCCTAGTTCCCATAAATTCGGAGATCTCACCGTTCATCCGGACATCTGAGAAACATTAAATTGTGAGAACTATTTTACATCTATCTATGGGAACCAAGTGAAAATATGCGTTTGGAACGAAGGTTAACAAGTCCTATATTTCTTACAGAGGGAGGAGTCAGAAAATTAAATATTAAAAAAAATATATATAATATATATTTAATTATGAATTAAATGAAATATGTTTACAATAATATAATAAATAAAATAATATTAAATGATCCTATATAATATGTTTCTGACTGAACAAATAAATGCTCTAAAAATAATCCAACATCTGAGAAACATTAAATTGTGAGATCTATTTTACATCTATCTATAGGAACCAAGCGAAAATATGCGTTTGGAACGAAGGTAACAACTCCTACATTTCTTACAGAGGGAGGAGTCAGAAAATTAAATACTTAAAAATATATATAATATATATATATTTATGAACTAAATAAAATATGTTTACAATAATAAAATAAACAAAATAATATTAAATGATCGTATAAAATTTGTTTCTGACTGAACAAATGAATGCTTTAAAAATATTCCAACATCTGAAAAACATTAAATTGTGAGAACTATTTTACATCTATCTATGGGAACCAAGCGAAAATATGCGTTTGGAATGAAGGTTAACAACTTATATATTTCTGACAGAGGGAGGAGTCAGAATATTAAATCTTTAAAATATATATAATATATATTTATTTATGAAATAAATGAAATATATTTACAATAACAGAATAAAAAAAATAATATTAAATGATCATATAAAATTTGTTTCTGACTGAACAAATGAATGGTTTAAGAATAATCCAACATCTGAGAAACATTAAATTGTGAGAACTATTTTACATCTATCTATGGGAACCAAGCGAAAATATGCTTTTGGAACGAAGGTTAACAACCCATATGTTTCTTACAGAGGGAGGAGTCAGAAAGTTAAATATTTAAAAATATGAAATAAAATAATAAATGAAATATGTTTACAATAATAAAATAAACAAAATAATACTAAATGGTCCTATAAAATTTGTTTCTGAATGAACAAATGAATGGTTTAAGAATAATGTAACATCTGAGAAACATTAAGTTGTGAGAACTATTTTACATCTATTTTACAGCTTGGGAACCAAGTAAAAATATGCGTTTGGAATGGAGGTTAACAACCCATATATTTCTTACAGAGGGAGGAGTCAGAAAATTAAATCTTTAAAATATATATAATATATTAACAGAGAGTAGGCAAGCAGTTCTAATAAAGGCACACTGGATAACAGCAGCAGAAGGAGAACAGCAGAGTAACAGCAGCAGAAGGCGAACAGCAGAAGGAGCAGAAGAAGTGGAAGTAGCAGCCAAGCAGTAGAGTAAGCAAGAGGGAATTGAAGCAGCCGAACGTGTATGAAAAGTCAGCAGAAAGCAGCAGCATTTATCCAGCAGTTTAATAAAAGCCAATTGTTCTATTCATTACCTGTGCACCCTTGGTCCAAGGAACTTGTGAGATGGTTCCGAGGACGCCTAGCTGGAGGCGACCAAGCGGGGCGCAGGTTGCGGATAGCGAACGGCCTATAAGGCCAGCTGTGAATAGCAGTAGGCTAGGTCAAACGGATTCCGTCAGACCGAAACCTCTGTAATAAACAGCCCCAAACAGCCAGCGGGTATCTTTCGCTGTTTAGCGGCAGTACCGTCGATGCGAATTGTTCAGCCGCATTTAAATAGTTGCTCTACACAACCCTTTTTCCCCAAACGCACAACCTACCTCCTTCCTATCCCACACAACATCTCACCTCGGGCCGCACTAAGGTGTAAATCGGACCGTTCCGAGAGTCAGCCTGGCTGAGGGCCCGGGTTAAAACTAGCTCAGTCTCTAACGGTGGGCTCAGGGAGATGGCGGCCTCCTGCTCTATTTATCGCCTTACCCGGGCATCGCGGATCTCTGCCCGGGTGGACCTTCCCTTTCTCCGCAACTCGTGGGAATCAAATATGAATGCCAACAAGAATAAAAATAAAAACACAATGGAGCCGGGCACTCCTAAGAAACTCGTGACGGAGGAGAAGGTGGGTGCGACAGGATCTGCGAGCGTTGGCTCCGCCTGTGCTGGCACCAGCTCGGGGGCTATCCCAAAAGGGCCCCACCCCAAACTGGGGGTGATAGGTGGAAGACAGTCGGCCGCCAGCACCTCTGCAAAGTGCGCGCAGCCGCCAAAAACTGCAGGAGGTATGACTAAGACGGTCGCTCCAACCACCGAGCAAAATAAATTCACCTATGCGGAGAAGCGGACTGCCGCGCAGACACTCCGCTCACATAACAGGAGCAAGATTGCCAACCCCTCAGCTGAATGGCTGAAGAAGGTGGAATGGGCGAAGACGGTGCTCCCCTACTACGGGCAAGAGAAGCCTAATGCTGTAAGTGCACAGCCAAAGAGACAACGATCTCTAGAGTTGCCTGGACCTGCGGCAAAGAGATCTAGGGTCCAACAGAACCTGTCATTTGCGGAGATAGCGCGGACTGATATGACTGGTTGACAAGGGAAACCCCGGAGGCCGGATCATCTGCATGGCTTTGCTCCGGGACTTCCCCCAACCGACGCCATGTTGCAAGGACGCAGGCTGGTTCCAGGGCAGCGTCAAGGTGGTGTCTTGCGACAGTCAGAAATCAGCTGACCTCTACAAGAAGGCGACGGAGAAGCTCGGAGAGGTGTATCCTGGGGCGAAAATCGTTGCACTAGATTGGTGCGACGTCCCCAGCAGACCACGAGCGAGGATATGGCTGCCGTCGTCTATCAAAGCACCGGAGGACATCCTCTTTATGTTGCAAAGATGCAACCCCAATTTGCCCACGCACGACTGGAAAGTCGTAAAGGTGGAACCTCACGAGGGGCCGATCAGCCAGGCCATCGTGGTACTGAATAAGGAGTCAGTATCCCCAATAGAACTTCGGATTCAGTGCCATCCGCATCAAAGTCTATAAGGGAGACTCTAACTCGAAGGAGGACCCGACCGGCAACCCAGCCGAGCAGGTCATTCTGGAGATGATGAACCGGAAGATGGCTACTCAACCGACGCGTCGGTAAGCAGAGGGATGCAGGCGATGAATCCGGCGGACGAAGACGACGGCGACCTCAGCGGCAGCGAGGAAGCGGACGTCACAGTGGTGGAGGGGAACTCGGCAGATGTCGCTAAGACTACTGCAAGTGAACCTCCATCACAGTAAAGCAGCGTCGGCTGCCCTCCTGCTCCGCCTGGCTGACGGCGGGGCAGACCTAGTACTCATACAGGAGCCTTGGGTGGTAGGAGGCAAGGTTGCAGTACCAAAGATTTCAAGCTGCTGCTTGATCCAAAAGAAGGTAAAATTCGAACCTGCATTTTAGCCAAAAGGCACCTTAGCATATTTCTGATTCATAATTACAGCAACGGAGACAACACCGTAGCAAGTCTGGAACTTCCAGCGGCTACAATCAGGGTGGCTTCAGCTTACATGGCCTTCGAGAAGGAAGACCCCCAGACGAGCTTGTCCGGACACTGGTCAAAGATAGCGAGGCGCTCAAAATAGGACTGGTAATCGGCTGCGACGCAAACGCTCACCACACTCAGTGGGGAAGCCCAACAAGCAACAACAGGGGTGAGTCTCTTTTTACCTTCATCCTTGGCTCAAATCTATTTCTATGCAACAGGGGTAATACCCCCACCTTTATCACAAAAAATAGCCAAACAGTCATTGAGCTTACCATGGTGTCAGGTAATCTGCTAGAAGCAGTCAGAAACTGGGAAGTCTCAAACGAACACTCTTTCTCTGACCTTAGATTTATAGAAACCACTTTATCTCTAGACCCTCCTACTCCAGCTGAATTCGTCAACCTTAGACGTACCAACTGGCGCGCTTATAGGGAAGCCCTACTAAACATTCTTCCAATAGAACCCCCAAGTGACAACAGTGATATACTCAGTCTTGATAGCATAGTAGGAATGTTCACAAATGCCTGCAACTCGGCTTTCGAAGCAGCCCACCCTAAACGCAAACCGAGAGGAACCAGAAAGCCTCCTTGGTGGACACAGAAACTTTCAGAACTCAGATCCAGTTGCAGAACCCTTTTTAACAGGGCAAAAGCAGGAAATGAGGATCTAAAATGGCAACAGTACAAGTTAGAACTAGCCTCCTACAAGAAGGCCATAAGGAAAGAAAAAAGATCAGCTTGGCAGACCTTCTGCTCAAACATAGAGGAAACAGCCGATGCAGCTCGGCTTAGGAAGATCCTCTTCAAAACAACCCCCTCCCTGGGGTACCTTCAAAAACCAGATGGCTCGTGGACAGACTCTAGTGAGGAGTCCCTAAGCCTACTACTAGACACCCACTTTCCGGGTAGTCTCCCGGTAGAACGTCTCCCAGGAAATCATGCAGGTCTAAGCATTGACTTGGAAACGCTTCTTTCCGAACGCAACATAAGTTGGGCCATAAACAGCTTCAAACCCTTTAAATCACCAGGACCCGATCATCTCTCACCTGCGCACATCCAACACGCAGGTCAACTTGCCATCAACTGGCTAAAGACAATTTTCCGTACCATATTTAGGATAGGAACGTTGCCATCAACATGGAGGGAAACAAAGGTATAGTAGTCTTTATACCCAAAGCGGGCAAAGCCTCGCACACGATGACGAAAGATTTTAGGCCCATAAGTCTGACATCCTTTCTCCTTAAGAGCTTTGAGCGACTGATTGGACTGCACATCAGGTCAGTCATGGACTCCAAACAGTTATCAGCAGCGCAGCATGCATATTCAAAAGGCAAGTCCACCGAATCAGCTCTACACGCGGTAGTCAGCCAAATCGAAAAGTCACTCAATCACAAGGAATACGCACTTGGGGCATTTCTGGACATAGAGGGCGCTTTCAACAATGTTCTCCCTACAGCCATAACCAAATCCCTCACCGACCTGGGTGTTGAGATCCAAATCGTGGAGTTAATCCATAAATTGCTGAAGAGCAGAATGGTAACCTCCACCCTAGGAATCTCAACACAAACAAGGTTCGTGAACAGGGGAACCCCTCAGGGTGGTGTACTCTCCCCCCTGCTATGGAACATCGCAGTAAATAAGCTGTTGTGCTACATGGAAGGGGGTGGATGCAAGGTTGTGGCATATGCGGACGATGTAGCCATTATTTTCTCAGGAAAATTTCCTCAGACACTATGCGATCTAATGACCGCCAAACTTAAAATACTCTCTGGCTGGACAACAGAAAGAGGTCTAGGGGTAAACCCCTCGAAAACGGAACTTGTGCTGTTTACAAACAGATACAAGATTCCTCAACTAAACCCACCAATATTAAATAACTGCTCTCTCTCCTTCAGTGACAACGCCAGGTATTTGGGGTTAGTATTAGATAAGCGTCTGACATGGAGACTAAACAGCTAAGAGGGAACGAGGAAGGCAACAATTGCCCTCTACTCCTGCAAAAAGGCCATCGGAACGAAATGGGGCATGTCCCCAAAAATCGTCAACTGGATACACACAGCGATAGTTAAGCCTATTCCGCTCTACGGAGTGTCAATATGGTGGCCCGCGCTAATGAAGCAGACAACCACAACAAACCTAAACAAGGTACAACGAATGGCATCCTTATGCATAAGCGGAGCCCTTCGCACCACTCCCAACGATGCGCTAAATGCTATTCTGAAACTTCCAAGTCTGGACTTAGCCGGCATGAAACGAGCTAAGATAGCTGCGGTTCGGATGAGGGACTTAGGGCAGTGGAAACCCCAAATATACGGTCATGCCAGGATACTCCAGCAAGACACAACGATCCCACCCAGTACAGATCTCTGCAAACCTGTTGAATACATCCACACCCCCTTTGAAGCATTGCTCCCAACCAGAGAAGACTGGGAACAAGGCCAGCCGGGCCCTACAGAGGCAGTCAATTTCTACACTGACGGCTCAAAATTAAATAATGAAGTCGGAGGAGGTATATACTCCGAACAACTTAATATCAGGAAATCCTTCAGACTTCCGGATCACTGTAGCGTCTTCCAGGCGGAAGTATTTGCCATAATTGAAGCTTTGATGCTTCTGAACGATGCAAACTGTCAGAATAAACTGATTAACATCTATAGTGATAGTCAGGCGGCTATCAGGTCGATTATCTCGACCAATACAAACTCCCACACCATATCAAACTGCCGCAAATCTCTGCACGAGATGGCTCTGCAGTTTAAAATTTACCTCCTTCTCTCTCCTTCCGGACAAGGAGAACATTGGTATGCCGATGGCCACCTGCAAGCTTAACATTAAAAACCAATATAAGAAACTTGCGAGCCTAGCATGGACACATGTTAAGCACTGTCCCATTTCTCGCCAGACATGGCCAAACATCGACGCGAAGAGAACTTCGGAACTATTAAGACTAAACCGTACCGAGTGCGGAATGGTAATATGAGTGTTAACAGGCCACTGGTTGGTTGGCACACACGCAAGCAGATTGGGCGCGCCCCGAAACGATTTCTGCAGAAGCTGCAGGGTCGAGGAGGAAGAGGAAACGGTGGAACACCTGTTCTGTTCCTGCCCGGCCCTGAGCAGATCTAGACTGTACCACTTAGGGAACCCCTATCCGAACTGGCGAACATAAGCCTAAAACGAATAATAAAATTCATTAAAGCAACCGGATGGGAATTATGCTAAGCCAGCTGCAATAAAGGCAGCAGATTTTTAAGAAAGGGGATACAGATCCACGCTGTACCACAATGGACCTTTTAAGGACTAAGTGTGTCAATGATTTGGCAGCCGCTCTAACCTAACCTAACCTAACCTACCTGTGCACCGCGAAATAATATTAATAAACAATATCCAATAACATCTTACATATATACTTAGTTATGAATTAAATGAAATATGTTTACAATAATAAAATAAATAAAATAATATTAAATGATCCTATAAAATTTGTTTCTGACTGAACAAGTGAATGGTTTAAGAATAATCCAACATCTAATTGTGAAAACTATCTTACATCTATCTATGGGAACCAAGCGAAAATATGCGTTTGGAACGAAGGTTAACAACCCATATATTTCTTACAGACGGAGGAGTCAGAAAATTAGTTATATAATAATATATATAATATATATTTAATTATGAATTAAATGAAACATGTTTACAATATTAAAATAAATAAAATAATATTAAATGATCCTACAAAATTTCTTTCTGACTGTAATTAAAACAAGGAAGAACGCTATAGTCGAGTACCTCGACTATCAGATACCCGTTACTCAGCTAAATGGAGATATGCAAGCAGCAAAGCGAGATTAAAATGCGCCACCTACCGGCGGTATACAGATTTAAGCGTTATGGGCGTTAGAGTGGGCGTGGCAATTTTTTTTTGGATCAATCGATAGGTATCGACGAGACGAATACATTTCAGTTAAAATTTTTTATCTAGCATTAAAATTGTGGGCGTCACAGGTTTTCGCGGTTTGTGGGCGTTAAAGTGGGCGTGGCAAACTTTTTTTTAGGTCAATCGATAGGTATTGATGAGAAAATTACATTTCAGTTAAAATTTTTATTCTAGCATCAAAACTGTAGGAGCCACAGTTTTGGGCGGTTTGTGGGCGTTAGAGTGGGCGTGGCACTCTACTGAAACAAACTTGCGCTGCGCAGGAATCTCAGGAATCTGCGTGCCTAATCCCAGTATTGTAACTT
This sequence comes from Drosophila suzukii, assembly GCF_043229965.1. Classification (NCBI taxonomy): domain Eukaryota; kingdom Metazoa; phylum Arthropoda; class Insecta; order Diptera; family Drosophilidae; genus Drosophila; species Drosophila suzukii. The sequence goes on from NC_092085.1 coordinate 5,322,910, forward strand.
GTGAGGAGTTGAATAACTCCCCACAAATAGAAGCAGCAGCAGATGGCCGGCCGCTTACCAGATACGCGGCGAATTCGCGTAGTAACGGCGCGGCGGGGAGATCGAGAGAGTTTGGAGACCAACGAAGGAGAGCGAGAGAGTTTGGAGACCAATGAAGGAGAGCGAGAGAGATTGGAGACCAAGGATAGAGAGCGAGAGAGTTTGGAGACCAATGAAGGAGAGCGAGAGAGATTGGAGACCAAGGATGGAGATCGAGAGAGTATGGAGACTTCGCGGGCAGAGCAAGAGTGCCGTATGCAGAAGGGGATAACGGAACTCCTCTGGACTTTGGACTCTCCCGTGAACTTTGGACCGGGAGAGGAAGTGCCACACAGGCGTGCCACAAGCGGCACGGGAATCAGCGGAACGGCAGCAGTGGGCGGAACATCCATTGGAAGCGGTACATAAAGGACAAGTGGGTCATCCAGGAGGCACGGACTTTGGACCCAAAGTGGAGAGATCCAGCGGGCCGTGCGCAAAAGGGAAATAACGGTGCTTGGAGGCCCTATATAAGGCCGCAGAGCGCTGGCAGCTGGATCAGTCGATCACAAGGAGTCAAACCGTCAAGATCACTCAGATACCAAAGTGAACAATCAAACAACCAGATAACCTACAAGGGAGCAGCAGCAAGTCGAGTCGCCAGAGAAGCAGCGCCGTGGGAGCCTACAAGGAGCGAGATTGCTACGTCGAGACGTTCGGGATTGGGATACCAGGAATCTCCGAATTGAGACGCAGGTAGCTGAGATCCAGAGGGCATCACACGGCTAGGTCAAGGCGGTCGGTTAATCCTATCCACAAAGTCCTGGCGTTACGCCTGGAAAGAGTATAACAAGCCAGAAGGGAGAGCGGTCGATCAGTAAGGTCTCGAGTGGAATTGTCCAGGAGAGCCCTACGGATTCGACTTGCGAGGTCCCGGAGCGGCGTGCCCGAACCACGAATATAACAAGCCAGAAGGGAGAGCGGTCGATCGGTACGGTCTCGAGTGGAATTATCCAGGAGAGCCCTACGGATTCGACTTGCGAGGTCCCGGAGCGGCGTGCCCGAACCCCGAGTACCACAAGCCACACGGGAACGTCCCGGACAAAAAGCAAAAGGGTGAGGCTAGGGTGGAACGTTCGTTTACACTAGGCGTGGAAGCGAAGTAAGGCGCGAGGCAGCTTCCTGGCGTTACCGCCTTGACTGTCCACGCGGGCTGAGCAGAAACCCCAGTGGGACCATCCGGGACAGAGCAAGGGACAGGCGGCGGTGTGTCGAAGGGAGCGATCCTGGAGAGCGCAGCTTCTGTTCACCCTAGTCTGAGAACGGTGACGCTTCCCTAAGCCCGTACGGCCGATACCCCTCGCGAGTCCGAGTCGTTACCAGCAGTCACCAAGTCACGCGTGAGAAGCGAACCGCGAGCGAGCATCTTCAGGGAGCTGCGAGGATCTTCAGGGAGCGGCGAGGATCTTCAGGGAATTGCGAGTATCTTCAGGGAGCTACAGGACGGGATCACCGAGTCATCAAGGCGAGAGGTCGTTGAGTCATCCAGGACCGGCGGAAGCACCGAAGGTCACAAGCAACGAGTCAAAGCCAACCAAGCGACTAAGACACTTGTAATAATATACCCGCAATAAAACCCAATACGAACCCGTGAATTCTGTGCTTTCTCACTGAGCTACTGGGCGGTCACGTTAATATAAATTTGGTGGGACGAACACACAATATACTGAGCTAGCCGCACGAATCTCGTAGCGAGCAGACACACAAAATCAGTTCGTTACATCTGGCGCCCAACGTGATTGTCCCAACAGTGAGAACAGCACAGTAAAAATGGGAAAGAAGTGGATTTACCGCCTCAAGAAGGAAGACTTCGCCCATGTCGCACAGAGGCTCAACGTCGCCCTGGAGGGCAGGCTAGACGACATGAGGAAGGCACTATCGGAATACTACTCCGAAACAGAGAACGATCCACAACTCGTCGACATCTGGGCCGAGCTAGAGGCGACAAACTACGACAGAGCCGGCCCAAGCATTACGTTAACGAACGCTGAAGGGGACAACCTGGTGGCAAGCCTGAGCGTTGACAACATACAGAAAGAGGCCCACAGGAGAGAGTCAAGCCAAGAAAAGAAAGCAGCAGCGCTGATCCCGAGACCAAGCCAGTCGGACTATGCAAAGGTCGCTAAGCAGGTCCGCGAATGGTCGTTCAGGTTCGACGGGGCGGAAAAACCATTCGAGTTCCTGGAGCAGGTAGAATGGTCCGCCAACACGTACGGTTTGGAGCTTAATATGATCCCTCGAGCGATGCCGGAGTTGCTAAAAGGAAGGGCCTTGAAATGGTTCATCGCCAACAATAAGCAATGGAGAACATGGGCAGAATTCATTGAAAGCTTCCACACATATTTCCTGCCAAGAGACTTCTTCACCAGGCTGGCGGACCAGGTCCGGCAAAGGAAGCAAGGCTTCAGCGAGTCGTTCAAGGACTACATGATCGACATGCAGACGATGGTGAGGCCACTTAACTATTCTACGAAAGAGACGTTAAGGGTCATTAAAGAGAACTGCACCCCCAGTCTAAGGATCTTCCTAAGGGCATACAAAGTGTCGGACCTGGACACGCTGATGATATTAGCAGACGAGTATGAAGAACTGGAAAAGGAGCGGGAAGCGTTCGCGCAAGAAAACAAATTCTCGAAGAACAAGTCGTCATCGCCAGCGCAGGTAACATGCAGAAGATGCGAAGAGACAGGAATCCAGGAGGCGCGGGGAAACGACCAATGGTCGCCACCTAACCGATTACCACGGCAGCAGGCAACAGGAGCACCACGCGGAGGCCAATGGACACCACCACAACAGCAACAGATGCAACCAGCAAACAATGTTTGGAGGCCACCAAGTACAACACAAAGGCCTCGTGAAACGACACACATCACAGACCCCCAGGAGGCCTGCCGAAAGTGCGGCGGTCATGGACACTGGGCGCGGGGATGTCGGCACCAACGCCTGTTGTTCTGCTGGGTGTGCGGGAGAGTAGGCGTCAGGAGCGTTGAATGCTGCCAGCAGGCGGGAAATGCCCAGCGATCTCAGCCGCAGAGAGGCGAGCGGGGGTCGCAAGATGCTACCTCTCCAAACTAACGGGAAAGCTGATCGAGGAGGAGCAGCAGTTGTCCGCAGCGGTGACGATTGGTGGGGGCACATACAAGGCCACAATCGACACCGGGGCAACAGCAAGCTTTATAAGCAAAGAGCTGGCGGACGACCTGGCTGCCCTCGGAAAGATTACGAGGATACGACGGCAAGTTAGGTTGGCAGACGGAAGATGTGGCGGAATCGATGAGCAGCTGGAGGTGGAAATTGCGTTCGGGAACAAGCGACTGAGCATGAGCCTGCTGATACTACCAGGAGTAGTGGATTCATTGGTGTTGGGATGGAACTTTCTAACACAAGTCGGTACCGAAATTAAGTGCGCTGGACACGAAGTGATAATACCGGCCAGGAATCGTCACAAGGGATGGCTCGAGGAAAAGTTGTCGGTGGCAGTCGTACAACGGGCAAGCGAAGATGACGACACGACGAAATTCCTGGAGGCAGAGCTATCGACTTTCAGCAGCATGAAGGGAACATCAAACATGGCAGAGCATCAGATCACGATGAAAGACGACAAACCAATAAAGCAGCGATACTATCCCAAGAATCCGAAAGTTCAAGGGGAGATCAATGCGAAGGTGGACGAGCTTCTCCAAATGGGATACATAGAACACTCAACAAGCCCATACAGTTCTCCCATCGTGATGGTTAGAAAAAAGACGGGCAAATGGAGACTGTGCGTCGACTTTAGGCAAATAAACGCCAAATCTGTAAAGGATGCCTACCCGATGCCCCGAATAAATTATATTCTCGACCAACTGAGGGAAGCACGGTACATCAGCAGCTTGGACCTAAAGGATGGGTACTGGCAAATCCCACTGAAAGCGGACAGCAGGCAGTATACGGCATTTACAGTGCCGGGGAAAGGTTTATTCCAATGGAAAGTAATGCCATTCGGACTTCATTCGGCGTCTGCGACGACTAAAGGAGGCAAATCTGAGATTAAACCCGGAGAAGTGTCAATTTTTTAAGAAAGAGCTGTTATATCTCGGTCATCGAGTGACTAGCGAAGGAATAGGCACGGATCCGGAAAAGGTAGCAGCCATCGCCGAACTAGAACCACCATCGACAGTAAGAGAGCTCCGACAGTACCTGGGCGTAGCATCATGGTACCGCCGGTTTGTACCTGACTTCGCAAAAATAGTCAAACCTCTCAACGATCTGCTACGCAAGGGCAATAAATGGGTGTGGACACAGGAACATCAGACGGCGTTCGAAGAGGTGAAGGCAAGACTCGTCGCAGACCCCGTACTGGCATGCCCGGACTTCGACAAACCATTCATCTTGCAAACTGACGCAAGCGACTACGGCATCGGGGCAATCTTGACCCAGGAAACTGAACGAGGCGAAAAGGTAATCTCTTACTCAAGCCGAACGCTCAACGGCGCTGAGAAGAATTACTCAACAACCGAGAAGGAGTGCTTGGCAATCGTCTGGGCAATCCGAAAGCTCAAGCCGTATCTGGAAGGTTACCACTTTAATGTAGTAACCGACCACATGGCACTAAAGTGACTCAACAGCATAGAGAGCCCTTCAGGGAGGATCGCCAGATGGGCCCTGGAGTTGCAGCAGTACGACTTCGAAATAGCGTACAGGAAAGGGCAACTCAACGTGGTGGCAGACGCTTTGTCAAGGCAGCCACTGCCGGAAACGCTTCGAGGGATCAAGGAGACGTCGGCGGCGGAAGCTTCTGCAGCATGCAGCTGGATTCTGGAAATGCGCGAAAAGATAAGGACCCAGCCGCAAAAGTATCCAGACTACGTGATGGAGGGTAACACCCTGTACAGGAATATACCCCATAGAGCGGGCAGCGAAGATGTTGCAACATGGAAGATGTGCGTCCCGAAAGCGCTGCGGGAAACGGTGCTGAAGGAGAACCACGACTCACCGGCGGCTGGCCATGTAGGAAGCCGAAAGACAATAGCACGTCTGGCAGCCCGGTACTACTGGCCAGGAATGCACAGAGACGCCCGAGCCCACGTGCGAGTATGCGAGACATGCATGAGGTTCAAGCCGAATCAGATGCAAATGGCTGGGAAAATGCTTACGCAGGTGCCAGAGGAACCATGGGCTACGGTATGTGCGGACTTCGTCGGACCCCTGCCGCGTTCGAAACACGGCAACCAAATGCTACTGGTATTGATAGACAGGTTCTCCAAGTGGACTGAGTTGGTGCCGCTGCGAAGCGCGCAGGATGATGGCTGCCGACCAGCCGTCCGGAGGATCTAGCCCGGGGCAAGGATGGTCGGCAGCCCGGCCTACCCGAACCTCGCGGCGGATCTCCGGGCGGGGCGTCCCCGATCCGGTAATCAGCTCCGACAGCGACGTCGAGTTGGTGGAGGACCCACGGGTGGAGCAACGGCGATGGCGGCTTCGCAAAGCGGTCAACAGGGCCGACGGCCGCATCCCGACTGGCGCGGCGGAGGTAGAGTGGGCCAGCGAAGAGTCGCCCCAGGACCAGCTGGCTCTCAGTAGCCATGCCGAGGCTGTGGTAGCGGCCACATGGGAATTTCGGCGCAAGTGCGAGGCGCGAAGGCGAGACGAGGAGCGGCGGTTGAAGGAGATGGAGGAGACGCCGGAGTGGCAGGCCCAACTACGGATGGCCGAGGAGGAGGAGGCGCAGCTGTGGGAAAACCCGGGGTACCCACCTACGCCGAGGTATGCGCCCGAACCCTGCACCACGCCGCAAGAAGTGGCAGACGATTGGGCGTCCTCGCCTCCGCGGTGGCTGCCCGAAATCCCGCCCACACCGCGGTACGAGGGGTCACCACGGTGGACGCCAGCGCGACCGCCCACGCCGAGGCACGAGCAGCAGCCACCGCAGCAGCAGCCACCACCGCAGCAGCCAGCGCAGCAGCAGCCACCACAGCAGCAGCCACCACCGCAGCAGCAACACATCCGGACAGATATCCCGGCGGCCCACGTGAGCCACAGCACCCGGACGTTCGTGGCCGAAGGGGTAAGGTGGCGACAACAGACGGTCGTCTGGACCTGGCCGGAGGGACCCGCGGAGGAGACGGCAGCGGCGGAAGAACCCCGGATCTGGGAAGAGTGTGGTCCCCGGGTGAGCCCGCTGGACCCCAGGACCCGTGGCAGACCGGAGCAGTGGACAAGGACAGGGCCGTCGACGCCAACGCCTACCGGGAGCGCAGGAACCGCGGAGCATCTGGAGCGAGGACCCTGGGTGTGGCCTGAGCCCGTGAGAAACGGCCGTCCTCCGCTCAAGCGGCAGCACTCGGCGCCCGAAGTGTCCGAGGTGGTGGCCCGGCCAAAGTTGTCGCGGACGGTGTCGGCGCCGGAAGGACAGCGATGGCGAGAAATCGCGGAGACGGAGTGGCCCGAAGGGATCGCGGAGACACCGGTGGTGCAGGAGGCTCGCATCCTGGGCGGCAGGCGCAGCGTGCGCGTGTGGAGAGAGAGGCGCGCGTTCCGCGTCCGGTTAGGGCTGGCGGGCATGAGAGTGTTCGAAGAGCAAAAATAAAAGTTAAATAAACCGACAAAACAGAGTTTAAAGGAAAAAAAAGAAAAAAAAAACCGACATAGAACGGGAAACGCGGCTGAAACAGGGGCCAGAAGTAAGGGGCATACATGGCAGCTTCAGCGTCCTGAAATCAATATTGGGTTAATACAGGAAGCAGCCAAGCGACACCAAAATACTTACCTGCAGCGAAGCAAATGCGAAGTCCTCTCCGCACCAGCGTTCGAGTGTTGCCAGCGTAAAGCCAGGCTCAGCCGGATGAGGACGATTGAAGGGCGAGAGAGAGAGACGAGAGGCGAGAGAGGTCGTGTGGAGAGAGAAAGTATGAAATAGAAAGGAGTGAGGAAATGCGAAAACTTACCTAGAAAGTTGCAAAATCACCATGAGCCAGGGAAGGGGGCGCCTCGATAGGCGATCGATTGCCACTGGACGATAGTGCGATCGATGGGCACACGACAATGGAAATATCGGCCAAGGTGGAAGTATCGCAACGAGCAGGTGGCAACGCCGCACCGTCGATAGCGAATAAATATCGATCACGCACGAATGGTGTGACCAGGCGGAGGACACACGGAAAGGAGTGAGACGCAGCAATGAGCAGCGAGCTGGGGATCGATAGCCCAGGAGTATCGATGTCCCAGTGGGAACACAGGAAATATCGGCGCGGGAGATTTAAAGTTGCTACGAGGAGGATGACCCCGCTGTAGAAACTCAAGGGAGTTAGGAGCGTCGAGGGAGCATCGAGGGAGCAACGAGGGAGCGCCGCGGGAATCACAAGGACTCAAAGGCTAGAATAAGCAAGGAAACGCCGGAGAGTAGGAACCAGTCTTAAATGTTTCCCGAAGTAAGGGGGGAATGTGAGGAGTTGAATAACTCCCCACAAATAGAAGCAGCAGCAGATGGCCGGCCGCTTACCAGATACGCGGCGAATTCGCGTAGTAACGGCGCGGCGGGGAGATCGAGAGAGTTTGGAGACCAACGAAGGAGAGCGAGAGAGTTTGGAGACCAATGAAGGAGAGCGAGAGAGATTGGAGACCAAGGATGGAGAGCAAGAGAGTTTGGAGACCAATGAAGGAGAGCGAGAGAGATTGGAGACCAAGGATGGAGATCGAGAGAGTATGGAGACTTCGCGGGCAGAGCAAGAGTGCCGTATGCAGAAGGGGATAACGGAACTCCTCTGGACTTTGGACTCTCCCGTGAACTTTGGACCGGGAGAGGAAGTGCCACATCTCGGCAGTGGAGCGGCACACAGGCGTGCCACCAGCGGCACGGGAATCAGCGGAACGGCAGCAGTGGGCGGAACATCCATTGGAAGCGGTACATAAAGGACAAGTGGGTCATCCAGGAGGCACGGACTTTGGACCCAAAGTGGAGAGATCCAGCGGGCCGTGCGCAAAAGGGAAATAACGGTGCTTGGAGGCCCTATATAAGGCCGCAGAGCGCTGGCAGCTGGATCAGTCGATCACAAGGAGTCAAACCGTCAAGATCACTCAGATACCAAAGTGAACAATCAAACAACCAGATAACCTACAAGGGAGCAGCAGCAAGTCGAGTCGCCAGAGAAGCAGCGCCGTGGGAGCCTACAAGGAGCGAGATTGCTACGTCGAGACGTTCGGGATTGGGATACCAGGAATCTCCGAATTGAGACGCAGGTAGCTGAGATCCAGAGGGCATCACACGGCTAGGTCAAGGCGGTCGGTTAATCCTGTCCACAAAGTCCTGGCGTTACGCCTGGAAAGAGTATAACAAGCCAGAAGGGAGAGCGGTCGATCAGTAAGGTCTCGAGTGGAATTGTCCAGGAGAGCCCTACGGATTCGACTTGCGAGGTCCCGGAGCGGCGTGCCCGAACCACAAATATAACAAGCCAGAAGGGAGAGCGGTCGATCGGTACGGTCTCGAGTGGAATTATCCAGGAGAGCCCTACGGATTCGACTTGCGAGGTCCCGGAGCGGCGTGCCCGAACCCCGAGTACCACAAGCCACACGGGAAAGTCCCGGACAAAAAGCAAAAGGGTGAGGCTAGGGTGGAACGTTCGTTTACACTAGGCGTGGAAGCGAAGTAAGGCGCGAGGCAGCTTCCTGGCGTTACCGCCTTGACTGTCCGCGCGGGCTGAGCAGAAACCCCAGTGGGACCATCCGGGACAGAGCAAGGGACAGGCGGCGGTGTGTCGAAGGGAGCGATCCTGGAGAGCGCAGCTTCTGTTCACCCTAGTCTGAGAACGGTGACGCTTCCCTAAGCCCGTACGGCCGATACCCCTCGCGAGTCCGAGTCGTTACCAGCAGTCACCAAGTCACGCGTGAGAAGCGAACCGCGAGCGAGCATCTTCAGGGAGCTGCGAGGATCTTCAGGGAGCGGCGAGGATCTTCAGGGAGCTGCGAGTATCTTCAGGGAGCTACAGGACGGGATCACCGAGTCATCAAGGCGAGAGGTCGTTGAGTCATCCAGGACCGGCGGAAGCACCGAAGGTCACAAGCAACGAGTCAAAGCCAACCAAGCGACTAAGACACTTGTAATAATATACCCGCAATAAAACCCAATACGAACCCGTGAATTCTGTGCTTTCTCACTGAGCTACTGGGCGGTCACGTTAATATAAATTTGGTGGGACGAACACACAATATACTGAGCTAGCCGCACGAATCTCGTAGCGAGCAGACAATAAAAATCAGTTCGTTACAAACTCTCATAGTTTCCGAGATCTCAGCGTTCATACGGACAGACGGACAGACGGACATGGCTAGATCGACTCGGCTAGTGATCCTGACCAAGAATATATATACTTTATGGGGTCGGAAACGCTTCCTTCTGCCTGTTACATACTTTCCGACGAATCTAGTATACCCTTTTACTCTACGAGTAACGGGTATAACAACTCATACAAAATACATTTAAAACCGCCTAAAAAACCTCCGCAACCGCTTTTAATAGCTACTAACGTGCGACCAATTGGCCGCCTTAGTGGACTCGATGATCTTCGTCACCCTGTTGGCAACGAACGTAGTCCAATGGCACGCTGGTTTTGCTAACCATGCTAGCACAATCGTGGAATCGGTCCAGCAAGGGAATTTTGAGGTCAGCCTCGGCATATTTTGAAGAATGGCTTCGGCCATCTCGGACAAAAGGAGAGCCCCACATAACTCCAGCCTAGGAAGGGACACCGTTTTGACTGGCGCCACACGCGTCTTGGCCGTGAGCAAGTGCACCATCGTCTTATGGACCACTTCTACGCGCACATAGATCGCTGCGCCGTATGCCTTTTGCGAGGCGTCACAGAATCCGTGATGCTCTACGCGGAACCCATCTGGGTATTCTGACCTGGTCTAGGACCGAATAGTTTTGGAGAAAGCTGTTCCACCTTTGGCACAGCTCACTTGGAAGTTTATCGTCCCAGCCTAGATCCTGAAGCCAAATCTCTTGCATTAAGATTTTGGCACAAACAACAAATGGAGCGAGCCAGCCTGCTGCATCAAACAGCTTGGAAATTTGGGAAAGGACTTGGCGTTTCGTGTGGGAGATTTCCGTTGCTAAATCTGGTGGGACGAAAAAGAACTCATCGGACGTCGCCTTCCATCGTACGCCGAGAGTTTTGGCTGTGCTCTCAGTGTCGATCTCGAGGAAGTCGGTTGTCAGAAGATGATCGCTTTGGATATGAGCTAATATTTCTTTGTTGTTGGAGGTCCATTTTCTCAATGGAAACCCCGCAGAATCTAGAGCACTTTGTAGCTCGCGAACAATGGACTTAGCGTCCTCGGCGGAGTCAGCTCCCGAAAGGACATCGTCTACATACATATGATTTCGTATGACGTTGCTCGCTCTTGGATGGCTGAGATGCACGTCAGTTGCCAACTGTTGCAGGACTCGAATGGCCAGGAATGGCGCGCAATTGACTCCAAACCGTCTGTAATTTGAAATCTCGAATGTGCCCCTCGCTGTTGCGGAATAAGATGCGCTGGAACGGGGAATTCTCCGGATCTACCCATATCTGCCGACACATTTTCTCGATATCGGCACTGTAGACGTATCGGAAATATCGCCACTTCAGGATCTGGATAGTTAGATAGGACTGTACGACTGGGCCAGCATGAAGGATATCATTTAAACTGACCCCATTCTCTGAAGGGCTGGAGGCATTGAAAACCACACGTAGCTTAGCGGTTGTACTTTCCGGCTTGAGCACGGCATGATGCGGAACGGACTTCTTTCATGTGATTGAGGTCGAGATACTCTTTCAGCTGACAGTCCCTCTTTAGGCGTTGCTCGGTTCTTAGGAGGAGGGCGGATTTTACGTTTTGAGTATCACGAAACGGAAGACTTGCGACATACCTGCCGTTATCGTCTCTCGTAGTCGTTCGGAGAAAATTTTCCTCACATGTCAAATCGGAAGATTTTGTCACTTTTACTGGCAGATCCTCCACCTCCCAAAATTTGGTGAGAAGCCTATCCAGGGACGTGTCAACTGTGTGGGAGATTCGTGTGGAAAAAACGGAAATCTGATTTTCCCTTGGAGCAGGAACGGGTCCTGTTAGGATCCACCCGAAAATGGTTTCTTGTCCGAGGAGAGAGCCACAAATATTCGACCGGGTGCCGCTTAGGAGAATGGATGGCAGTATGTCGGCCCCGACCAGAATATCTATCTGTGCGCTCTCGTAGAACTTTGGATCCGCTAGTGACAGTTCGGGAAGATCCCGTAGAAACTGTTGCGGAATCGGACAAGATGGAAGGTTTCCAGATAATTGAGGAAGAACATAGGCCGTCGTGTTTATTTGCAAGCCAGGCCTGGTCGGAGAACGGATGGTAAACTGACAGAGCTTTTTGGATTCAGCGGATACTGTCTGGTTTAAGCCTGATACTTCGGCTCGGATTACCTGGTGAGGCAACTTAATTAGTTTGAACAGCCGCTCAGAAATAAAGGTTGCCTCGGATCCTGAATCTATCAAGGCACGAGCTTTAAAAATCGACCCCAGGTGACATATGTCAATTATGGCGGTGCCCAGCAAGACGGATCTATACCCCGTCGCGAAGTAATTTTGGACTGTAGAGTCCGTGGACCGGGATGCGGTGGCAACTGGTGTACTTGGTCTTGATCTGGGTCTTGGGGCGGGATTTGAAGGCGAATGGGAGGAGTTGCCTCTGTGTAGTAAGGTGTGATGCCGGCCGCGGCACGTAAAGCTTCCTCTTTATGAATGCCGAACGCTCGTCGACCGTCATCTGGAGGAACCGTGTACATGTGCGGACAGGATGGTTTTCCTTCTTACAAAGGTCACATCCTTTTGGCTTGGGTGCTACCCTTGTCTCGTAAGAATTTATTCTTCGAAGCGCTGCAGTGGGGGCGGATGTTTTTGGCAGAGATTGACTCGAGCCTGACGGCCGTACGTCGTCTACGGCTCCTAAGGTCCGGTGACGCTCCGTAAGGAAGGCGTTCAGTTCCTGCCACGTCGGAATCTCTGCCTTATTGTGCAGGGACTGTTCCCACAAGGATAACGTGAGCCTAGGAAGTTTGGAGGAGCACATGTACACTAGGAGACAATCCCAATTTTCGGTTTCAATTCCGGACATTTCTAAAGCCGTAAGGCAACCCTGGATGGTACGTTGAAGTTCACGGATAGCTGACCCAGATTCCTGATTAACGGACTGCACATTGAAAAGTATTTTCAATTGGCTATTTACTAACAACCGCTTGTTTTCGAAACGCTCAGTTAGGTTAGCCCAAGCTGAGCGAAAGCCGTCGTTAGTAAGGGGGGAGTTCGACACTATCGTGTGTGCATCGCCGCTTGTTTTGGCATTTGGGTGAAACAATTTTTCGACTGGCGTCAGCCTTGGATTGTTTATATAAATGGCCGTAAACAGATCCCTAAAGGTCGGCCACCGCAGATAATCTCCGGTGAAAACCTCGGTATCGCACGGAGGCAGCCGACATCCAGAGGGAATGTAAGTCTGGGTAGGAACAGCTTGAACTTGGGGAGCCTGGGCTATCATAACCGCGATCTGAGCCCCACATCTCTCGTAAACGGAATATCAGTAGCCGTATTTAACCTTGAGAACTGGCAAACTATCAGCTGCACTGTCTCCGGCTTCTGCTATGCACCCGGTGCATTCTTTGTATTCTGCCTTGATGCGGTCCCAAAACGCGCGTATTTCTTCGCGGCGGATGCTCAGCATGGACAGAGTAGGAGGGATCGGCGAAGGAGTGTTTGCTCTGGATTCAAACTCACTCAGCCGATCTGAGACCTCAGTAAATGCTTAAAGCGATTTGGGAAGGTGTTAGTGCCATTTTGGCGTTTGCACGGGTGACCCTTTTTCTGGGCGACGAGGTCTTGGCGGTTAGTTCGGGTGTGGGCGGATCTACGGATATGCCTGGGACTACGGCAGGTGGAATAGACAACTTGTTGTTATCACTTCCAGCGGACATTTAAAGAGAAATTACCTTTTTTTGGGTCAGAATCTGCTCGCCTTTGTTTATGTCGGATAAATAGGAAACCTGACTCACTTGTTGAACAGTGGAACGAGGTGTCGACAAGAAAAAGTAGTGGATCGGAGAAATAGAAATTGCAAGCTAGTACCGACCTGGTTACTTTGCGGATTTAAACCCAATGATACGGATTAGGTACGGTGAGTAAGGAGTTCGAATATCACCCGTTGAAAAGTAATACTATAATATTTAACCCTTTTGGTATATGTATTATGGTTGGGATCAAGTTTGGTATATTTTTGCTGGTATTTTTTGCGTTTGGATAAATTGAGGTGGTAAAATACCAACTATGTGTATATATATAGACCCCGTTGGAGTAATTGTAATATTTTCGCCTTTATTTAAACTTCTGAATGAAGAAAAAATACCAACATTTGTTGGCAGGAGGATGCGATCGGTTGATTATTTAATATTGGAGTATTGCTTTAATTTAATTTAATAATCCGAGGGAAAAATACTAAAAATGTACCAAAAAAGTTGGTGGACGGAGGATGCTATACATGCAGTGGAGTGCTGGTATTTTTCTAGTTTAAATAAAATAAATTTTACGGAGTAAATACCAAATACCGAAAAAAATACTAAAAAGTTTGATGGTAAATAAAACACAATGACCAAAAAATTTTCACGTCGGTTGGTGTAATTTTATTTTTATTATTTTTGACCGGATGGCCGACGGAAAACTTTAATTAGTCGAAACGGGATGGTGGAGTAAAAAATTATATGTGACTGTATATAGATGTGTATATATATATGTAGATATTTGTATGGATATAGATATTTATATGTATGTAGATATTTGCATGCATATATTTATTTGCATGTATGTAATTTTCGCCGGTTTTAAATTTATTAAATAATTATTGCCGGCGGGGTATGTGTTGTTGTGGAAGTTTTCGATTTATTGTGTGTGGACTGTATTTGGAAAAACGAAAAAATATGTGCAAGTATTTTAGCGGCTGCGGATATACAGTGAGAAAAATCTTGAAAAGTTTTGGGGGCCTGAATTGGCGGAACACTAGAAATTTAATAGTTCTCACTGTATGCTTGGCTTATATTTGCACAATATTTTTTCTAAGCTTGGAATTTTTTTTCGATTTTGTATATGTGTATGTAATTATGGATGAGCGGCCAAATGCAATTAAAGCAAGGAAGAACGCTATAGTGGAGTACCTCGACTATCAGATACCCGTTACCCAGATAACAAACTTTAAAATAACTTAGTCGCGCACTTTGTTCTCTCTCCCTTGCTCTCATTTCTCGGCACTGGTTTTGGTCAGCCAGCGCCAAGAATGAGAAAACAACACATAAAATAGACAAAAAACATTAATATTTATGTATTGTAAAGAACTGATTTTGTGTGTCTGCTCGCTACGAGATTCGTGCGGCTAGCTCAGAAGATTGTGCGTTCGTCCCACCAAATTTATATGACGTGATTGCCCGTAGATCAGTGACAAAACAAAGTGTTCAAATGGTAACAGTGGGATTTATTCTCGTGGTATTAGTACAGCGGGTGTGTGGCTGGGCTGACTTCGGTATCTCTTGGCTCTGGTTCCGCCGGCTGCTGGCGCTCCTCTTTCTGGCTCCTCGACGCGTTGACTCGTCCTCCTCTGGATCCTGGGTCTCGGGACGCTCGTAGTGGCCGCCTCTGCTTGCTTGCCGACGCGTTGCCTCGGGGTCGCTTGTTGCGCCTTAGACCCGCAGAGAGTTCGGCCTTGTGGTCTTAGGGAAGCGTCACCGTTCTCAGACTAGGGTGAACAAGCCTTGCTCTCCAGGCTGACGCCTTTCGAGGCAATACCTCTCCCTTGCTCTGTCCCGGACGGTCCCGCTAGGTTCTTGCTCAATTCGCGCTGACAGTCAAGGCTGCCGCCCGGAGGCTGTCTAGCGGTTCACTTCGCTTTACGCCTAGCGCAGACGAACGTTCCACCCGGCTTCACCCTAATGCGTGACGGTCGCTGCTCGGGAACTTCGCCGGTAATCGCAGGGCTCTCCAGGCTGCCGCCTCTTGAAACCGCAAATCGATCTACCGCTCGTCCGTCACGCCAGGTCCTGCTTGGTCGGGCAAGGTACGCTGGGTCGCAGACAACTTTCCTCCCCAAGCTGACGGCTCTTCGTCGTAGGACTCTTTTACTTGTCTCTGACAAACCCGCCGGGCGACTCGCCAGCGTGTGGTCGTGACAAAGTTAGAAAACAAACGCCTTGACTTAGCCGCGTGATGCCTTTCGGAACTCAGCCACCTGTGTCTCAATTCGGAGATTCCTGATGTCCTAATCCCGAACGTCTCGACGTGGCGATCTTGCTCCTTGTATGCTTCCCACGGCGCTGCTTCCGACGACTCGCTTGGTTGTAGCTCCCTCGTAGATTACTTGCTTGACTGACTGTTTACTCGGTACTTTAACTGATCTTGAAGGTTTGACTCCTCGTGATCGACTGATCCAGCTGCCAGCGCTCTGCGGCCTTATATAGGGCCTCCAAGCACCGTTATTTCCCTTTTGCGCACGGCCCGCTGGATCTCTCCACTCTGGGTCCAAAGTCCGTGCCTCCTGGATGACCCACTTCTCCTTCACGTACCGCTTTCAATCAATGCTCCGCCCACTGCTGCAGTCCCGCTGATTCCCGGGCCGCTTGTGGCACGCCTGTGTGCCGCTCCACTGCCGAGATGTGGCACTTCCTCTCCCGGTCCAAAGTTCACGGGAGAGTCCAAAGTCCGGTGGAGTTCCGTTATCCCCTTTTGCATACGGCACTCTTGCTCTGCCCGCGAAGTCTCCATTCTCTCTCGATCTCCATCCTTGGTCTCCAATCTCTCTCGCTCTCCTTCATTGGTCTCCAAACTCTCTCGCTCTCCTTCGTTGGTCTCCAAACTCTCTCGATCTCCACCCTTGGTCTCCAAACTCTCTCGTTCTCCTCGCCGCGCCGTTACTACGCGAATTCGCCGCGTATCTGGTAAGCGGCCGGCCATCTGCTGCTGCTTCTATTTGTGGGGAGTTATTCAACTCCTCATATTCCCCCTTACTTCGGGAACATTTAAGACTGGTTCCTACTCTCCCCCGTTTTTTTCGCTTATCCTAGCCTTTGAGTCCTTGTGATTCCCGCGGCGCTCCCTCGTTGGTCCCTCGATGCTCCCTCGACGCTCTTAACTCCCTTGAGTTTCTACAGCGGGGGTCATCCTCCTCGTAGCAACTTTAAATCTCCCGCGCCGATATTTCCTGTGTTCCCACTGGGACATCGATACTCCTGGGCTATCGATCCCCAGCTCGCTGCTCATTGCTGCGTCTCACTCCTTTCCATGTTTCCTCCGCCTGGTCACATCATTCGTGCGTGATCGATATTTATTCGCATATCGGTACCGACGGTGCGGCGTTGCCACCTGCTCGTTTGCGGTATTTCCACCTTGGCCGATATTTCCATTGTCGTGTGCCCATCGATCGCACTATCGTCCAGTGGCAATCGATCGCCTATCGAGGCGCCCCCTTCCCTGGCTCGTGGTGATTTTGCAACTTTCATACTATGAAATTCATAGGTAAGTTTCTTTTGCATTTCCTTCACTCCTTTTCATCTCATCCTTTCGTCCTCTCTCGCCCTTCACTCGTCCTCTGTTGGCAGCATCTGACTCCACATTGGCAGCTTTTGAGAGCGGTTGCGGAGAGGACTTCGCATTCGCTTCGCAACCAGGACAGCCGGTAAGTATTTATGATGTCTTTCTGCTTCCTGCATTAAGCCCCCTTTAAATTTCAGGTTGCTGGTGCGGCCCATGCATGCCCCGTTCCTTTTCTTGTTTTTAGTCAACTGTTGGTGTGGTGCGTGTTTCTGTTTTTTTTTTTTTTTTTTTGTGACCAGCTGGCTACGGTGTAGATCTGATTCTGCACCGTCCTCCCCTTTTCCTCGGGTAACAACTAGACGAGCTCGTCCGGCGCATTCCGTATAGAATCTCCGGATGCTGCGGTGCATGTCTGGACTGCGCGTCTTGTGTTGCTTGTCTCCTTCCGCGCATACTCTCTTCTACGTTACCCGTATCCTTGTGCCGTTTTGTAAGTGTCCCTTCCGCCTGGCGTTATCGCGGATGACTCTGGCAACTGCCCGACGCTGAATCCTGTTGCCTTGCGGTCGGGATCACCCTCCATCCATATCCACGTCCTTGTGCCCTACCCTTATGGTTGACCTTTCTGCGTGGCGTGTGGATGACTCTCGCTTCGGCCTGACGCCTAATCCTGTGGCCTCGCAGTCTGGATCAACGTGTGATCCTTATCCATGTCCTTGTTCTATCCTGATTGTCCTTTCCGTGTGGCGTATGGATGACTCTCGCTTCGGCCTGACGCCTAATCCTGCCGCCTCGTACCCGTTGTTAGACATCTGATGTTTCTGCTGTCTGCTCGTTTACTTGTTGCGTGAGCTCGCCAACGTGAACTGTCTTTTCTTTCTTCGACTGTGTGTGGCGAATTTTGCAGATCACTGGAGAGACGAAATCTACAACCTGGTAAGGGCCATCGTACCTCGGGGCTAGTTTTGCAGCGAATCCTTCGGCCGCTTTGGACAGGTGATGTTCCTTGGCCCACACTATGTCGCCCACCGCTGGTGACCATTGCCTCCTTCTCAGATTGTAGTGTCTGGCTTGGTCCTGGGACGCCTTTTCCATATTTCGCCGCACGATCTCGAATACCTCTTTTAGTTTGTTGGCATTTTCCTCAGGGGTCTCCGTAGCTCGTCCAGTGCCTAGTGTTTCCTTATCATATAGGCTGCTGGGTAGACGTGGTTCCCTTCCCTGGGTAAGAAACGCCGGTGTATGGCCGGTGGATTCCGATGTGCTCGTGTTCACTGCTAGCATAATCTCCGGCCACTTCTCGTCCCAGTTTCTCTGGTCCTGCCCTGCGAACTGCGCAATCATGGTCTTGACCGTTCTGTTTGCTCGTTCGGTTGGATTCTCTTGTGGTGTGTATGGCGCGGTGAATTGTTGACTGATACCCATCTCAGCCAGGAAATTTTTAAATATGCGGCTTGCAAACTGTACTCCATTGTCCGTTATGACCACCTTCGGGACACCGTACCTTGCGATTATGCGCTCCCTAAACGCCTTTTTGAGCGACTCTGCCGTCGCACTGCGTAGGGGCACCAGTTCCGTCCATTTCGAAAACCTGTCTATCATGACCAGCAGCATTTGGTTCCCGTGCTTAGATCTTGGTAGGGGTCCAACGAAGTCTGCACATACCGTGGCCCATGGTACCTCCGGCACTTGGCTCAACATCTTCCCAGCCGCCTGCATCTGATTGGGCTTAAACCGCATGCAAATCTCGCATTTTCGAACGTGGGCTCGGGCGTCTCTATGCATGCCTGGCCAGTAGTATCGGGCTGCCAACCGTGCAATTGTCCTTCGGCTTCCTACGTGTCCCGCGGACGGTGCGTCGTGGTTTTCCCTCAACACTGTTTCTCGTAGCGACTTCGGGACGCACATCTTCCATGACGCGACGTCTTCACTGCCTGCTCGGTGAGGTATGTTTCTGTACAGTGTCTCACCATCCATAACATAGTCCGGGTACTTCTGCGGTTGGGTCCTTATCTTTTCGCCCATGTCCTTGATCCAGCTGCACTCTCCTGAGGTTATTGTTGCCGATGCCTCTTTTACTCCTCGTAGCGTCTCTGGTAGTGGTTGTCTTGATAATGCGTCGGCCACCACGTTTAGCTGGCCCTTTCTGTACGCTATCTCAAAGTCGTACTGTTGTAGCTCCAGGGCCCATCTGGCGATCCTTCCTGAAGGGCTTTCGATGCTGTTGAGCCACTTCAGGGCCATGTGGTCGGTTACTACCTTAAAGTGGTAACCTTCCAGATATGGCCTGAGCTTCCGGATCGCCCAGACGATCGCCAAGCACTCCTTCTCCGTTGTCGAGTAGCTCTTTTCCGCGCCGTTCAGTGTTCGGCTCGAGTAGGAGATTACTCTTTCGCCCTTTTCGGTGTCCTGGGTCAGTATCGCTGCGATGCCGTAGTCGCTGGCGTCTGTTTGCAGGATGAAAGTTCTACTGAAGTCCGGGCATGCTAGCACTGGATCTGCCACGAGTCTTGCCTTAACCTCCTCAAACGCCATCTGGTGCTCTGGTGTCCACTCCCACTTACTGCCTTTGCGCAGCAGGTCGTTCAGGGGTTTGACGATTCTGGAAAAATCTGGTACAAGCCGGCGGTACCACGACGCTACTCCTAGGTATTGCCGGAGCTCTTTGGCAGTCGATGGCGGTTCTAGTTCGGCGATGGCGGCTACTTTTTCTGGATCTGTTCCTATTCCCTCGCTAGTCACTCGATGACCAAGGTACAGCAGCTCCTTTTTGAAGAATTGGCATTTTTCTGGATTCAGCCTCAGATTTGCCTCCTTTAGACGCCGGAAAACTTCCTTCAGGTTTCTTGTGTGTTCTTCCAGCGTGCGACCGATCACTATTATGTCATCCTGGTAAGCGAATGCGTGAGGTGACATCTCGGGGCCAATTACTTGGTCCAAGACTCGCTGAAACGTTGCCGACGCCGAGTGAAGTCCGAACGGCATTACCCTCCACTGAAACAGACCTTTGCCTGGTACCGTAAATGCTGTATATTGCCTGCTAACTTCTTCTAGTGGGATCTGCCAGTATCCATCCTTCAGGTCCAAACTGCTGATGTACCGCGCTTCTCTTAGTTGATCTAGGATGTAGTTTATGCGGGGCATTGGGTAGGCATTCTTCACTGACTTCGCGTTGATCTGCCTGAAGTCGACACACAGTCTCCACTTGCCTGTCTTCTTTTTCACCATCACGATGGGGGAGCTGTATGGGCTCTTTGAATGCTCTATGAACCCCATTTGGAGAAGCTCGTCCACCTTTGCGTTGATTTCCCCTTGAATTTTTGGGTTCTTTGGGTAGTATCTCTGCTTGATTGGCTTGTCGTCCTTCATTTTGATCTGGTGTTCTGCCATATTCGATGTTCCCGACATTGTGCTGAAGTCTGCCAGCTCTGTTTCAAGGAACGCTGTAGTATCGTCCAACTCGTTTACTTGTTGAACGACTGCTACTGATAGCTTCTCCTCGAGCCATCCATAGTGTCGGTTCCTGGCTGGTATTATTATTTCGTGTCCAGCACACCTTATCTCGGTTCCGACTTGTTTCAGGAAGTTCCATCCCAACACTAATGGATCCACTACCCCGGGTAAAATCAACAGGCTCATGGTCACTTGTTTGTTGCCGAATTTGACCTCCACCTCGAGCTGCGCATTAATTCCGCCGCACCTTCCATCTGCCAACCTAACTTGCCGTCTCGTCCTTGTAATCTTTCCTAGAGCAGCAATATTGTCCGCCAATTCTTCGCTAACGAAGCTTGCCGTTGCTCCGGTGTCGATTGTGGCTTTGTAGCTTTTCCCACCAATCATCACAGCTGCGGACAACTGCTGCTCCTCCTCGATTAGCTCGCCCGTTAGTTTGGAGAGGTGGCATTGTGCGACCCCCGCTCGCCTCTCTGCGGCTGAGATCGCTGGCCATTTCCCGATCGTTGGCAGCAATCGACGCTCCTAACACCCACCTTGCCGCATATCCAGCAAAACAGCAGCCGCTGGTTACGACATCCTCTAGCCCAGTGTCCGTTCCCACCGCATTTCCGACAGGCCTCCTGCGGGTCTGTGATATGGGTGGCATCTTGTGGCCTCTGTGTGTTGCTTGGCGGCCTCCACAAGGTATTGTTTGGCTGTCTCTGTTGCTGTGGGGGTGGTGTCCCATGACCTCCGCGTGGTGCGTCTGTTGCCTGCTGTCGTCTGGCTTGGTGTGGTGGTGACCATTGGTCGTTTCCTCGTATGTCCTGGTTATCTGTCTCCTCGCATCTTCTGCATGTCACCTGTGTTGGTGACGCCGACTTGGTCCTTGAGAACTTGTTCTCCTGTGCGAAAACTTCCCGTTCCTTTTCAAGTTCTTCGTACTCGTCTGCTAATATCATCAGCGTGTCTAGGTCCGACACTTTGTATGCCCTTAGGAAGATCCTTAGACTAGGGGTGCAGTTTTCCTTGATGATCCTTAGGGTCTCTTTAGCGGAGTAATTAAGTGGCCTCACCATCGTCTGCATGTCGATCATGTAGTTTTTGAACGACTCGCTGAAGCCTTGCTTCCTTTGCCAGACCTGGTCCGCCAGCCTGGTGAAGAAATCTCTTGGCAGGAAATATGTGTGGAAACTTTTAATGAATTCTGCCCAAGTTCTCCGCTGCTTATTGTTGGCGATGAACCATTTCAAAGCCCTTCCTTTTAGCAACTCCGGCATCGCTCGAGGGATCATATCGAGCTCCAAACCGTACGTGTTGGCAGACCATTCTACTTGCTCCAGGAACTCGAATGGTTTTTCCGCCCCGTCGAACCTGAACGACCATTCACGGACCTGTTTAGCGACCTTTGCATAGTCCGACTGGCTTGGTCTCGGGGTTAGCGCTGCTGCTTTCTTTTCTTGGCTTGATTCTCTCCTGTGGGCCTCTTTTTGCATGTTGTCAATGCTCAGGCTTGCCACAAAGTTGTCCCCTTCAGCGTTCGTTAGCGTAATGCTTGGGCCAGCTCTGTCGTAGTATGTTGCCTCCAGCTCGGCCCAGATGTCGACGAGTTGTGGATCATTCTCTGTTTCGGAGTAGTATTCCGATAGTGCCTTCCTCATGTCGTCTAGCCTGCCCTCCAGGGCGACATTGAGCCTCTGTGCGACATGGGCGAAGTCTTCCTTCTTGAGGCGGTAAATCCACTTCTTTCCCATTTTTACTGTGCTGTTCTCACTGTTGGGACAATCACGTTGGGCGCCAGATGTAACGAACTGATTTTGTGTGTCTGCTCGCTACGAGATTCGTGCGGCTAGCTCAGAAGATTGTGCGTTCGTCCCACCAAATTTATATGACGTGATTGCCCGTAGATCAGTGAGAAAACAAAGTGTTCAAATGGTAACAGTGGGATTTATTCTCGTGGTATTAGTACAGCGGGTGTGTGGCTGGGCTGACTTCGGTATCTCTTGGCTCTGGTTCCGCCGGCTGCTGGCGCTCCTCTTTCTGGCTCCTCGACGCGTTGACTCGTCCTCCTCTGGATCCTGGGTCTCGGGACGCTCGTAGTGGCCGCCTCTGCTTGCTTGCCGACGCGTTGCCTCGGGGTCGCTTGTTGCGCCTTAGACCCGCAGAGAGTTCGGCCTTGTGGGCTTAGGGAAGCGTCACCGTTCTCAGACTAGGGTGAACAAGCCTTGCTCTCCAGGCTGACGCCTTTCGAGGCAATACCTGTCCCTTGCTCTGTCCCGGACGGTCCTGCTAGGTTCTTGCTCAGTTCGCGCTGACAGTCAAGGCTGCCGCCCGGAGGCTGTCTAGCGGTTCACTTCGCTTTACGCCTAGCGCAGACGAACGTTCCACCCGGCTTCACCCTGATGCGTGACGTCCGCGACGCTCCTGCGCTCCCCAATGAGCTCCGCGCGGCGATGGTAACGTGGCTGCCGGAAATGTCTGCTGGCGTCGCTGTCGATGTCCTCTGCGCTGTCTTCTGACCAGTATCTCGTTGTTCTGGCGCTCGGGGAGCTGGGCGGTCGCTGCTCGGGAACTTCGCCGGTAATCGCAGGGCTCTCCAGGCTGCCGCCTCTTGAAACCGCAAATCGATCTACCGCTCGTCCGTCACGCCAGGTCCTGCTTGGTCGGGCAAGGTACGCTGGGTCGCAGACAACTTTCCTCCCCAAGCTGACGGCTCTTCGTCGTAGGACTCTTTTGCTTGTCTCTGACAGACCCGCCGGGCGACTCGCCAGGGTGTGGTCGTGACAAAGTTAGAAAACAAACGCCTTGACTTAGCCGCGTGATGCCTTTCAGAACTCAGCCACCTGTGTCTCAATTCGGAGATTCCTGATGTCCTAATCCCGAACGTCTCGACGTGGCGATCTTGCTCCTTGTATGCTTCCCACGGCGCTGCTTCCGACGACTCGCTTGGTTGTAGCTCCCTCGTAGATTATTTGCTTGACTGACTGTTTACTTGGTACTTTAATTGATCTTGAAGGTTTGACTCCTCGTGATCGACTGATCCAGCTGCCAGCGCTCTGCGGCCTTATATAGGGCCTCCGGGAACCGTTATTTCCCTTTTGCGCACGGCCCGCTGGATCTCTCCACTCTGGGTCCAAAGTCCGTGCCTCCTGGATGACCCACTTCTCCTTCACGTACCGCTTTCAATCAATGCTCCGCCCACTGCTGCAGTCCCGCTGATTCCCGGCCCGCTTGTGGCACGCCTGTGTGCCGCTCCACTGCCGAGATGTGGCACTTCCTCTCCCGGTCCAAAGTTCACGGGAGAGTCCAAAGTCCGGTGGAGTTCCGTTATCCCCTTTTGCATACGGCACTCTTGCTCTGCCCGCGAAGTCTCCATTCTCTCTCGATCTCCATCCTTGGTCTCCAATCTCTCTCGCTCTCCTTCATTGGTCTCCAAACTCTCTCGCTCTCCTTCGTTGGTCTCCAAACTCTCTCGATCTCCACCCTTGGTCTCCAAACTCTCTCGTTCTCCTCGCCGCGCCGTTACTACGCGAATTCGCCGCGTATCTGGTAAGCGGCCGGCCATCTGCTGCTGCTTCTATTTGTGGGGAGTTATTCAACTCCTCACAGTATGCTTGCTAAACATACACAATTTTAAGGCACATTCTGTATTCCAAAATATTTGGTTGAATAGCTTTGTTTGAAAGAATTCTATTTGCCGCGGATATTAGATTGCAATTTTTTACATCCACACATGCATAAACACATACATGTATGTATGTCGTTTTCTGGCTCTAGTGTCAAGGCTTGTCCTAACTACTTTGGTTTGAGAGCATTGGACTGAAAACGGAAATGTTTTTTTGGGACAATCTATAGGTATTTATTAAGCTAATTCATATTCTTTGAAAGAGATAAATAAAGATGTACAGATCTTTAAAGGTTTTTGCCCGTCAATGGGACAAATAGATAAAGGGTTCATTATTCAATAGAATAAGTTAGCCGCGCACTTTGCTCTCTCTGAGCGCCGGCAGGGCTTTTTTCTTTGCCGCTAAGTTCGGCCGGCAACTATTTACATACACACACATACACGCGTGAAAACATTTCGCATTGTCTGGCTCTGACGTCATAGCTTTTAACTTTGGAGGTTTGTGGGCGCTAGAGTGGTTTTTTTTTGGTCAATCGATAGGTATTGACAAGACTAATACATTTCAGTTAAAATTTTCTATCTACCATAAAAACTGTAGGAGCCACAGTTTTGGGCGGTTTGTGGTCGTTAGAGTGTGCGTGGCAGTCTACTGAAACAAACTTGCGCTGCGTAAGAAGCTCAGGAATCTGCACGCCAAATCTCAATAGCCTAGCTCTCTAGTTTCCGAGATCTCAGCGTTCATCCGGACAGACGGACAGACGGACAGACGGACAGACGGACATGGCTAGATCGACTCGGCTAGTGATCCTGATCAAGAATATATATACTTTATGGGGTCGGAAACGCTTCCTTCTGCCTGTTACATACTTTCCGTCGAATCTAGTATACCCTTTTACTCTACGAGTAACGGGTATAAAAAGGAGTCGGAAAAAATTGGCAATATGGCCGCACGTAGCAAAAGGAAAATCGAAGAAAAAAATGGCGAAGTAATTTTTAATTGCCGTTGTCTCATTTAATCGGACTAGGATTTTGGACAAATCGTACAGAAAGTGAAACGAATTATATTTTCGAGTGGCTGACTGCAATCCGGCAATTAATAAGACGAAAAGCTTTACTTATCTTATCCGGCTCGAAGGACCAAAATGTACGCCGGGGGGTACCGGGGTACCGTGGTGGCGCTGGTGCTGCGGAAGCTGTAGGGGAGAAACCACTCGAACGCGTATTGCCCCTTAATCGAAAATAAGTACTCGAGAAAAAAGTTAACTTTGAAAGTAGGCGGGGGTGCGACCGCGGTTTATTTCAGTTGAACTCCAGAAATCGAACTAATTTAGTCTAAGCTCCGCTCTGCGCTCCAAAGCGCAGCGGAGACTTCATGGAGGGAGCTAGGAACAGCGCAGGAGAGCGGGAGCGCGAGAGAGCGGGAGAGCGGTAGAGCGGTGCAGCTGGATAGCGGGGCCAGTCCAGATTCGCCGGACAGTGGGCCTGAACAGTATCGATACCTATCGATTGACCCAAATAAAAGATTGCCACGCCCACTTAAACGCCCACAAACCGCCCCCAAACTTCAAAAAATCGTAGATATGAACGCGGTTATCTCGGATACTATCAAGGATAGAGAATTGGGATTTCAAATTTAGACTCCGTAGCCTTGATTGCAGTGCAAGTTTGTAACAACTTTCATGCTAGATTAAAAATTTTAACTGAAATGTATTAGTCTCGTCAATACCTATCGGTTGACCCAAAAAAAAGTTTCCCGCTCATAAACTTCAAAAAATCGTTAATATGAACGTGGATATCTTGGAGACTATCAAAGATAGAGAATTGGGATCTCAGATTAAGATTCCGTTGCCTTGTACGCAGCGCAAGTTAGTTAGCCGAATAAGCCACGCCCACTCTAACACCCGAAAAACTCACAAACCTGTGGCGCCTACAATTGTCATGCTAGATTTGAAATTTTAACTGAAATGTATTGGTCTCGTCAACACCTATCGATTGGTCTAAAAAAAATTTTCCACGCCCACTCTAACTCTTATAACGCTTTAATCTGTCTACCGCCGGTAGGTGGCGCATTTCAATCTCGCATTGCTGCTTGCATATCTCCATTTCAGTTTGGTCCTAAGGAAGTATATCCGACCCCATAAAGTATATATATTCTTGATCAGGATCACTAGCGGAGCCGATCTAGTCATTTCCATCTGTCAGCTTCTTACGCAACGCAATTTTGTTTTTGTTTGTTGGCTTGCCCACAAACTGCCCAAAACTGTGGCTCCTACAGTTTTGATGCTAGAATAAAAATTTTAACTGAAATGTATTGTTCTTATCATCATCTATCGATTGAGCCGAAAAAAGAAGGGTTCCACGCCCACTCCGACGCCCACAAACCGCCCAAAACTGTGGCTCCTACAGTTTTCATGCTAGAATAAAAATTTTAACTAAAATGTTTTGTTCTGTACCTGTCGATACCTATCGATTGACCCAAAAATAGCTGGCCACACCCACTTTAACGCCCACAAACCGCCCTCAAACTTCAAGAAATCGTAAATATGAACGCGGATAACTCGGATACTATCAAAGATAGAGAATTGGGATTTCAGATTTAGCCTCTGTAGACTTAACCGCAGGACAAGTTTGTAACGCGAATATGCCCCGCCCACAATTTTCATGCTAGATACAAAATTTTAACTGAAATGTATTAGTCTCGTCAACACCGATCGATTGACCAAAAAAAAAGCCGCCCAAACCTGTGGCGACCACGATTTTCATGCTAGATACAAAGTTCTAAATTAAATGTATTAGTCTCGTCAATACCTATCGATTGACCTAAAACAAAGTTTGATATTCCCTTTCTAACGCCCATAACGCTTTACATAACGATGTATTGGGATCGCGGTAGTGGCGCATTTCAATCTCGCTTTCCTGCCTGCATATCTTCATTTCCCTTTGTCCCTTTAACTCAGTAACGGGTATCTGATAATCGAGGTACTCGACTATAGCGTTCTTCCTTGCTTTTTATTGATTGTCTGAATATGAATGGAGAAATGAATGGGGAAGTTAATTAGGACTCTGTGGAAAAGCTAGGTAAGGGGTACACAGCTTAGAATTGTTTATGACTTGTTTAAGGCGGCTGAGAACTTCAGCTGAAGGGAGGGAATGCTGAAGGCATTCTCTGCTAAGAATTGTTTATAAAGATTTTGCTTATAACTTTGGTAAGGAGGCTGGGATCTTGAGCTGGATAACATGCACGTGAGAAAGGTCACACACCCAAAGTGTACAAAGATGGTTATCTTTGGGAAACATGTCCGATCATGATGGGGAATAATGTTTCCTATAATTGTATAACTTATTCAGAAATCAAAAGAACCCCAATAAAATAAATCTCACAAGTTATTGATTCTCAGATGTGGAATATTTTCAAGCACTGGTAAATTGTATAATTGTATAATTGTATAATTGTCCCATAATAGGGGTGGAAATCACGACCCCGAAACAACTAGCAAGTATCCGACCAATCTCACTCAAGGAAATATTTTTTATTCTTCGTACTTGTAATTTTAAATCGAAATAAAAAGTAAGAAGTTAACATTTAGGCATAATACTATATTTACTCATTTATTTTGGAACTACGAACATTTTTATTATATATAGAAATTAATTTTTTGCTTTGATTCCGGCGATTCAGGCGCACGTTTCCGATGTCAATTCAGGATTACAAAATGTCAAGTATTAATAATAATTAGTAGTTTTGAGATCATGTTCACCTCGATTCATGAACATAGTATTTGTGTTTAGAAGGTAGTCAAAATGCTGACCAATTATCTGACCTTTAAATGTTTCAATACACCTTTACACATCTAGTCTCAACTTTAAAATGATGTATAACAATTATTTGGCTGTTTTGGAGCTACTTTTAAAAAATGTCAAAATAATGTATGCATTGTTCAGAGCACAAAACCCGCCCTTAAGGTGTGTTTCACAATAGGGAAACCGGTTTCCTTTAAACATGTTTAATGATGGGCAGCCCATTTCCTCGATATTAATGAGTTGACCACTCCAGAAAAAACCGCTCGGAGTTACAAGGTGAGTTTTCCTGGTATTATTCGTCATTTCCAGTTTAAAACTTTGTTCTTTCTGGTTTGTTTAAACACATCGCATAGTTGAATAACTCCCCACAAATAGAAGCAGCAGCAGATGGCCGGCCGCTCACCAGATACGCGGCGACTTCGCGGGCAAGGCAAGAGTTCCGTGTGCAAATGCAAATAACGGGACTCCACCGGACCTTGGACTCTCCCGTGAACTTTGGACCGGGAGAGGAAGTTCCACATCTCGGCAGTGGAGCGGCACACAGGCGTGCCACAAGCATCACGGGAATCAGCAGGACTGCAGCAGTGGGCGGAGGAGGTGGAAGCGGTACATGAAGGACAAGTGGGTCAACCAGGAGGCACGGACTTTGGACCCAGAGTGGAGAGAGGAAGGCTAAGTCAAGGCGTTTGTTCTCCAACTTTGTCACGACCACACCATGGCGAGTCGCCCGGCGGGTCTGTCAGAGACAAGCAAAAGAGTCCTACGACAAGGAACCGTCAGCTTGGGGAGGAAAGTTGTCTGCGACCCAGCGTACCTTGCCCGACCAAGCAGGACCTGGCGTGACGGACGAGCGGTAGATCGATTTGCGGTTTCAAGAGGCGGCAGCCTGGAGAGCCCTGCGATTACCGGCGAAGTTCCCGAGCAGCGACCGTCACGCATTAGGGTGAAGCCGGGTGGAACGTTCGTCTGCGCTAGGCGTAAAGCGAAGTGAACCGCTAGGCAGCCTCCGGGCGGCAGCTTTGACTGTCAGCGCGAACTGAGCAAGAACCTAGCGGGACCGTCCGGGACAGAGCAAGGCACAGGTATTGCCTCGAAAGGCGTCGGCTGGAGACCAAGCCTTGTTCACCCTAGTCTGAGAACGGTGACGCTTCCCTAAGCCCACAAGGCCGAACTCTCTGCGGGTCTAAGGCGCAACAAGCGACCCCGAGGCAGCGCATCGGCAAGCAAGCGGAGGCGGCCACTACGAGCGTCCCGAAACCCAGGATCCAGTGGAAGCCGAGTCAACGCGTCGAGGAGCCAGAAAGAGGAGCGCCAGCAGCCGGCGGAACCAGAGCCAGGAGGTACCGAAGCCAGCCCAGCCACACACCCGTTGTACTAATACCACGAGAATAAATCCCACTGTTACCATTTGAACACTTTGTTTTCTCACTGATCTACGGGCAATCACGTCATATAAATTTGGTGGGACGAACGCACAATCTTCTGAGCTAGCCGCACGAATCTCGTAGCGAGCAGACACACAAAATCAGTTCGTTACATCTGGCGCCCAACGTGATTGTCCCAACAGTAAGAACAGCACAACAAAAATGTCAAAGTGGATTTACCGCCTCAAGAAGGAGGACTTCGCCCATGTCGCACAGAGGCTTAATGTCGCCCTGGAGGGCAGGCTAGAAGACATGAGGAAGGCACTGTCGAAATACTACATCTGGGCCGAGCTGGAAGCAACATACCACGACAGAGCCGGCCCAAGCATTACGTTAACAAACGCTGAAGGGGAAAACCTGGTGGCAAGCCTGAGCTTTGACAACATGCAAAAAGAAGCCCACAGGAGACAGATAACCAGGAGGAAACGACCAATGGTCACCACCACACCAAGCTAGACGACAGCAGGCAACAGACGCAACACGCGGAGGCCATTGGACACCACCCCCACAACAACAGAGACAGCCAAACAATACCGTGTGGAGGCCGCCAAGCAATACACAGAGGCCACAAGATGCCACCCATATCACAGACCCGCAGGAGGCCTGTCAAAAATGCGGTGGGAACGGAAACTGGGCTAGAGGATGTCGAAACCAGCGGCTGTTATTTTGCTGGATATGCGGCAAGGTTTGTGTCAGGAGCGTCGGTTGCTGCCAACGATCGGGAAATGGCCAGCGATCTCAGCCGCAAAGAGGCGAGCGGGGATCGCACAATGCCACCTCCCCAAACTAACGGGCAAGCTAATCGAGGAGGAGCAGGAGTTGTCCGCAGCTGTGATGATTGGTGGGAACAGCTACAACGCCACAATCGACACCGGAGCAACGGCAAGCTTCGTTAGCAAAGAATTGGCGGACAATACTGCTGCTCTAGGAAGGATTACAAAGACGAGACGGCAAGTTAGGTTGGCAGATGGAAGGTGCGGCGGAATTGATGCGCAGCTCGAGGTGGAGGTCAAATTCGGCAACAAACAAGTCACCATGAGTCTGTTGATTTTACCCGGAGTAGTGGATCCATTAGTGTTGTTATGGAACTTCCTGAAAGAAGTCGAAACCGAGATAAGGTGTGCTGGATACGAGATAATAATACCAGCCAGGAACCGACACAATGGATGGCTCGTGGAGAAGCTATCAGTAGCAGGCGTTCAACAAGTAAACGAGTTGGACGATACTACAGCGTTCCTTGAAGCAGAGCTGGCAGACTTCAGCACAATGACGGGAACATCGAATACGGCAGAAAACTAGATCAAAACGAAGGATGACAAGCCAATCAAGCAGAGATACTACCCCAAGAACCCAAAAATCCAAGGGGAAATCAACGCAAAGGTGGACGAGCTTCTCCAAACGAGGTTCATACAGCATTCAAAGAGCCCATACAGCTCCCCCATCGTGATGGTGAAAAAGAAGACAGGCAAGTGGAGACTGTGTGTCGCCATCAGACAGATTAACGCGAAGTCAGTGAAGGATGCCTACCCAATGCCCTGCATAAACTACATCCTGGATCAACTAAGGGAAACGCGGTACATCAGCAGTTTGGACCTGAAGGATGGATACTGGCAGATCCCACTAGAAGAAAGTAGCAGGCAATATACAGCATTTACGGTACCAGGCAAAGGTCTGTTTCAGTGGAGGGTAATGCCGTTCGGACTTCACTCGGCGTCGGCAACGTTTCAGCGAGTCTTGGACCAAGTAATTGGCCCCGAGATGTCACCTCACGCATTCGCTTACCAGGATGACATAATAGTGATAGGTCGCACGCTGGAAGAACATAAAAGAAACCTGAGGGAAGTGTTCCGGCGTCTAAAGGAGGCAAACCTGAGGCTGAATCCAGAAAAATGCCAATTTTTCAAAAAGGAGCTGCTATACCTGGGACATCGAGTGACTAGCGAGGGAATAGGAACAGATCCAGAAAAGGTAGCCGCCATCGCCGAACTAGAACCGCCATCGTCTGTCACAGAGCTCCGCCAGTACCTAGGAGTAGCGTCGTGGTACCGCCGGTTTGTACCCGATTTTTCCAGAATCGTCAAACCCCTGAACGACCTGCTGCGCAAAGGCAGTAAGTGGGAGTGGAAACCAGAGCACCAGATGGCGTTTGAGGAGGTTAAGGCAAGACTTGTGGCAGATCCAGTGCTAGCATGCCCGGACTTCAGTAGAACTTTCATCCTGCAAACAGACGCCAGCGACTACGGCATCGGAGCTATACTGACCCAGGACACCGAAAATGGCGAAAGAGTAATCTCCTATTCGAGCCGAACAATGAACGGCGCGAAGAAGAACTGTTCAACAACGGAGAAGGAGTGCTTGGCGATCGTCTAGGCGATCCGGAAGCTCAGGCCATATCTGAAGTGGCTCAACAGCATCGAAAGCCCTTCAGGAAGGATCGCCAGATGGGCCCTGGAGCTACAACAGTACGACTTTGAGATAGCGTAAAGAAAGGGTCAGCTAAACGTGGTGGCCGACGCATTATCAAGACAACCACTACCAGAGACGATACGAGGAGTAAAAGAGGCGTCGGCAACAATAACCTCAGGAGAGTGCAGCTGGATCAAGGACATGGGCGAAAAGATAAGGACCCAACCGCAGAAGTACCCGGACTATGTTATGGATGGTGAGACACTGTACAGAAACATACCTCACCGAGCAGGCAGTGAAGACGTCATGGAAGATGTGCGTCCCAAAGTCGCTACGGGAAACAGTGTTCAGGGAAAACCACGACGCTCTGCCTGCGGGACACGTAGGAAGCCGGAGGACAATTGCACGGTTGGCAGCCCGATACTACTGGCCAGGCATGCAAATTAATTACTTCACTCGTGAATTTAAAAAAAAATTTATTTTTATTTTTTATTCACTAAGTTACACTTTACAACATTTCTTTAGTATCGACTTTTATTCTTGGCGGTTCACAATTAACTTCTTATACAACCGATCTTCTGGGATGCAAAAACGGACTGCCTGGCCAAGGGCCGCTTATCTGATAATCAAACCTCGGTTTAAGAGAGTTGGGGAACTCAATAAGAGTTGGACAAGGGTTGGACTCAAGAGAGTCGGGAAATCGGATGATCTAATTCTCTGCTCAATTGCCAAACGGATTACGCTGCAGTTTTGGGGCTCGCCGGGTGTTGACCGGATGCTTGTGTTTACATTTTAACTGAAATGTATTGGTGTCGTCAATACCTATCGATTGATCCAAAAATAAATTTGCCACGCCCACTCTAACGCCCATAACGCTTAAATCTGTCTACCGCCGGTAGGTGGCGCATTTTAATCTCGCTTTGCTGCTTGCATATCTCCATTTCCCTTTGAGTAACGGGTATCTGATAGTCGAGGTACTCGGCTATAGCGTTCTTCCTTGTTTTTCTCTTAAACTATGGCTCATGCCAAGCGATTGTTGTCTCAACTAGCCAAATTAATTGGATCTTGCGTTATACACTTCGCAACGGTTTGTTATGATGGGGTATTTTATATAAATTACAATTAATTCTTGGTGTATGGCGATTTTAAATTTTGATATATCTAATATGTCAGTAATAACTACAGGTTTATGTTCGTGTTTATATATTTCTTGGATTTCTTCAGCGTTCAAAATTTTTGTGTTAAAAACATCTATTTTTGCTAATGTAATTGTATCCATTAAATTCATCAGATCGTAAGTGAGCAAGCGAAGACGGTGTTTTCTGAATGGAAATTGTTGATTGGAAATAACTGTTTGAAGATTCTCAGATAGGGTTTTTATTTCTTTAAATAATTTAGAGTTAATAACAAATTGAGTGTTATTATTTTGGATTAAATCATCAATTTTATTTTGCACCGTTATCAAATCATCATGATCGGGAGTCCCTGCTATCCATTTCCAAAGGGTGCCTATTATATTTGTTACTATTACAAATTGTACAGTTCTTTATGTACTCCTGGAGTTTTTTGTTCAAATTTGGCCAATAGTATAGTCTGTTAATTTGCTTGTAGTTTTCGTCCAATCCCCTGTGTGCTCTACAATGAGTTTCTTCTATTATTAATGCTCTGTCTTCAGGGTTTTCTACATCTTGGACGAATATTTTTGTATATAGGAATTTATTCGTGAAATTTTCTTTAAGTGGATTTTGAATTTTTTATAAGTCTTCTAAAGTACAGTGAATACCTATTGTTATGTTAGGAGGAATATATTCCCTTAAGATTTATACCAAATTTTCAGGGGTATCAAATTCTATTATATGTCTGGTATTTCCGAATAAATTGACCATCTCATGTATTGTATACCTCCCCGTTGCTATTAGCAATTGTTGCTTAAACTGGTTTAAGGGTTGGCGGGTTTCTTGTATAACATTCTCAAAACTACTCTCTGCAAAATGCTGAGTGTTTTGATCTGAGACTGACTCGTTACTGTCCGTTATGTTGTTAATTTTAAGTCTTGATAGGGCGTCAGCAACTACGTTGGTAGATCCTGGTTTATAAATTATTTTGGGAGAGTAGCTTTCAATGATTGAGTACCATCTTTTCATCTCGATGTTTGGATTTTTTTGAGATATCGAGAAAGACACTGGTTGGTGATCTGTATAGATTTCTATGTTATTAACGCCGTATAAATAGTTTCGCAAATTTTTAAATGCCCAAATTATTGCTAAAAGTTCTTTCTTATTGGTGGCATATACTTGTTCGGCTTTAGTTAGAGTTTTTGAAATGAAGGTTTTGGTTGGTTTGGTTTTCCTTCCTGAGAAAGAACAGCACCAATAGCTAGATCGGACGCATCGGTCGTTAAAGTGAATTTTTTATTATAATCAGGTTGTACCAATTCGATTTGTGCAATTAAATTATCTTTGAGCTCGTTAAAAGCTCTTACAGCTGAATCGTCCAACTGTATGGAAGTTTTACGTGATGCTGTTTTAGATACATTGCCGTTTTGGCCTTCTAAATATTTTGTTAAAGGTTTAGCTATCTTTGCGTAATTTTGCACAAATTTTCTGTAATATCCTGTAAGGCCTAGGAAGCTTCTAAGCTCTCGAATATTTTTAGGGATCGGATATTTTACAATTGTAGAAATTTTTTCGGGATCGGTTTTGATCACATTGTGAGAAACAACGTAACCGAGAAAGTTTGTTTCTAGTTTAAAGAAATTTGATTTTTCAATCAAAATTTTCATGTTTGCGTTCAGCAAAATTTTAATAATGACAATTAAGTCTTTGTAATGTTGCTCCATTGTTTTTGAAAATATAATTATGTCATCCATATAAACATGACATGATTTACCCACTTGTTCTCTCAAAATATCGTCCATCGCTCGTTGGAATATTCTAGGAGCGTTTGTCAAACCGAAAGGCATTCTTAGGAATTCGTATTTCCCATTATTTATTGAAAATGAGGTTTTTGAATGTCAGGTACGTTCATGAGAATCTGATGAAATCCAGATTCCAAGTCAATTGTTGAAAAGTATTTGGCCTTTCCCAGATTAGATAAAATCACTGAAGGGTCCTGCATTGGATACCTATCAGGTATAGTATTTTCAGTAAGTTTTTTATAGTCAATTACGAGTCTTAGTTTTGGAGTTCCATCAGGAATTGTATTTCCCAAACTAAATTCGCTTTGATTACCCATTTCAGATTCGGATCTGATTTGAGCCTTTTCATCAAAGTATTTTTTTAATAAAAATTTTAGTTAGGTTAGGTTAGAGCGGCTGCCAAAACATTGACACACTTAGTCCTTAAAAGGTCCATTGTGGTACCGCGTGGATCTGTATCCCCTTTCTTAAAAATCTGCTGCCATTATTGCAGCTGGCTTAGCATAATTCCCATCCGGTTGCTTTAATGAATTTTATTATTCGTTTTAGGCTTATGTTCGCCAGTTCGGATAGACTGTTCATGAAGGGATTCCCTAAGAGGTACAGTCTAGATCTGCACAGGGCCGGGCAGGAACAGAACAGGTGTTCCACCGTTTCCTCTTCCTCCTCGTCCCTGCAGCTTCTGCAGAAATCGTTTCGGGGCGCGCCCAATCTGCTTGCGTGTGTGCCAACCAACCAGTGGCCTGTGAACACTCGTATTACCATTCCGCACTCGGTACGGTTTAGTCTTAATAGTTCCGAAGTTCTCTTCGCGTCGATGATTGGCCATGTCTGGCGAGAGATGCGACAGTGCTTAACATGTGTCCATGCTAGGCTCGCAAGTTTCTTGTATTGATTTCTAATGTTAAGCTTGCAGGTGGCCATCGGCATACCGATGTTCTCCTTGTCCGGAAGGAGAGGTACGGTAGTGCCATGCCTGGCCAGCTCATCTGCAATACAGTTGCCTGTAATGTTTCGGTGACCCGGGACCCACATCAGGTAAATTTTAAACTGCAGAGCCATCTCGTGCAGAGATTTGCGGCAGTTTGATATGGTGTGGGAGTTTGTATTGGTCGAGATAATCGACCTGATAGCCGCCTGACTATCACTGTAGATGTTAATCAGTTTATTCTGACAGTTTGCATCGTTCAGAAGCATCAAAGCTTCAATTATGGCAAATACTTCCGCCTGGAAGACGCTACAGTGATCCGGAAGTCTGAAGGATTTCCTGATATTAAGTTGTTCGGAGTATATACCTCCTCCGACTTGATTATTTAATTTTGAGCCGTCAGTGTAGAAATTGACTGCCTCTGTAGGGCCCGGCTGGCCTTGTTCCCAGTCTTCTCTGGTTGGGAGCAAGGCTTCAAAGGGGGTGTGGATGTATTCAATAGGTTTACATAGATCTGTACTGGGTGGGATCATTGTGTCCTGCTGGAGTATCCTGGCATGACCGTATATTTGGGGCTTCCACTGCCCTAAGTCCCTCATCCGAACCGCAGCTATCTTAGCTCGTTCCATGCCGGCTAAGTCCAGACTTGGAAGGTTCAGAATAGCATTTAGCGCCTCGTTGGGGGTGGTGCGAAGGGCTCCGCTTATGCATAAGGATGCCATTCGTTGTACCTTGTTTAGGTTTGTTGTGGTTGTCTGCTTCATTAGCGCGGGCCACCATATTGACACTCCGTAGAGCAGAATAGGCTTAACTATCGCTGTGTGTATCCAGTTGACGATTTTTGGGGACATGCCCCATTTCGTTCCGATGGCCTTTTTGCAGGAGTAGAGGGCAATTGTTGCCTTCCTCGTTCTCTCTTGGCTGTTTAGTCTCCATGTCAGACGCTTATCTAATATTAACCCCAAATACCTGGCGTTGTTACTGAAGGAGAGAGAGCAGTTATTTAATATTGGTGGGTTTAGTTGAGGAACCTTGTATCTGTTTGTAAACAGCACCAGTTCCGTTTTCGAGGGGTTTACCCCTAGACGTCTTTCTGTTGTCCAGTCAGAGAGTATTTTAAGTTTGGCGGTCATTAGATCGCATAGTGTCTGAGGAAATTTTCCTGAGAAAATAATGGCTACATCGTCCGCATATGCCACAACCTTGCATCCACCCCCTTCCATGTAGCACAACAGCTTATTTACTGCGATGTTCCATAGCAGGGGGGAGAGTACACCACCCTGAGGTGTTCCCCTGTTCACGAACCTTGTTTGTGTTGAGATTCCTAGCGTGGAGGTTACCATTCTGCTCATCAGCAATTTATGGATTAACTCCACGATTTGGATCTCAACACCCAGGTCGGTGAGGGATTCGGTTATGGCTGTAGGGAGAACATTGTTGAAAGCGCCCTCTATGTCCAGGAATGCAGCAAGTGCGTATTCCTTGTGATTGAGTGACTTTTCGATTTGGCTGACTACCGCGTGTAGAGCTGATTCGGTGGACTTGCCTTTTGAATATGCATGCTGCGCTGCTGATAACTGTTTCGAGTCCATGACTGACCTGATGTGCAGTCCAATCAGTCGAAGCTCTTAAGGAGAAAGGATGTCAGACTTATGGGCCTAAAATCTTTCGTCGTCGTGTGCGAGGCTTTGCCCGCTTTGGGTATAAAGACTACCTTTGTTTCCCTCCATGATGATGGCAACGTTCCTATCCTAAGAATGGTACGGAAAATTGTCTTTAGCCAGTTGATGGCAAGTTGACCTGCGTGTTGGATGTGCGCAGGTGAGAGATGATCGGGTCCTGGTGATTTAAAGGGTTTGAAGCTGTTTATGGCCCAACTTATGTTGCGTTCGGAAAGAAGCGTTTCCAAGTCAATGCTTAGACCTGCATGATTTCCTGGGAGACGTTCTACCGGGAGACTACCCGGAAAGTGGGTGTCTAGTAGTAGGCTTAGGGACTCCTCACTAGAGTCTGTCCACGAGCCATCTGGTTTTTGAAGGTACCCCAGGGAGGGGGTTGTTTTGAAGAGGATCTTCCTAAGCCGAGCTGCATCGGCTGTTTCCTCTATGTTTGAGCAGAAGGTCTGCCAAGCTGATCTTTTTTCTTTCCTTATGGCCTTCTTGTAGGAGGCTAGTTCTAACTTGTACTGTTGCCATTTTAGATCCAAGGATGAGCCAAGGATGAAGTTAAAAAGAGACTCACCCCTGTTGTTGCTTGTAGGGCTTCCCCACTGAGTGTGGTGAGCGTTTGCGTCGCAGCCGATTACCAGTCCTATTTTGAGCGCCTCGCTATCTTTGACCAGTGTCCGGACAAGCTCGTCTGGGGGTCTTCCTTCTCGAAGGCCATGTAAGCTGAAGCCACCCTGATTGTAGCCGCTGGAAGTTCCAGACTTGCTACGGTGTTGTCTCCGTTGCTGTAATTATGAATCAGAAATATGCTAAGGTGCCTTTTGGCTAAAATGCAGGTTCGAATTTTACCTTCTTTTGGATCAAGCAGCAGCTTGAAATCTTTGGTACCCAGTCCAGCAACCTTGCCTCCTACCACCCAAGGCTCCTGTATGAGTACTAGGTCTGCCCCGCCGTCAGCCAGGCGGAGCAGGAGGGCAGCCGACGCTGCTTTACTGTGATGGAGGTTCACTTGCAGTAGTCTTAGCGACATCTGCCGAGTTCCCCTCCACCACCGTGACGTCCGCTTCCTCGCTGCCGCTCTTCTGTTCTTCTGTTAAAGAATGTTGGTTTAAATTGATTCCGTTGTCATAATTTAATTTTTTTTCTATTCCGTTATATTTAATAACTCCCTTAGCTGTATCAATCACAGCTCCTATTTTTTTCAATAGGTTATAGCCGATCCGTAGATCTGAGTCTAGCCTTTCTATTTCATAAAAAGTATATCGCGTATCAAAAATAGTTATCATATGATAATATTTAATTATTGAATATCCATTCACTGTTGATACTCTTTTGTATATTGGAAGCTCATTCTTATTTTTATAAACTCCTGTTCTAATATAACACGAGGTTGCCCCAGTGTCAATTAATATTTTTAATTTTTTATTTATTTTCGGGTCATTTCTAAATAAGTAGGGTAAGCCTACTCCTGACTTTTGTCTAAAAAATGGTTCTCCTCAATATTATTTAATCGCATAGTTTTGTTTGCCGGTTGGTTAACCGTACCTGTTGGTTCTCTTTTGTTGTGAGGATTATTTTGCTGAGTTGTTATTGTCTCTGGCTTTTTATTTTGATTCCATTTATTTTGATTATAGTTGTTGTTACCATAATTGTTATAACCCTGATTGTACTTTGGCCTATTCTGAATCTGTAAGGATTCATCTACGTCCATCTGTTCTGGCTTGCTTTGCTAAGCTTTATTGGAATTCCATTGATTATGGGAATTATATTGTGGGTTATACTGTCTACCCTGATTCCAATTAAGATTTTTATTTTGATTTTAATTGTTTCTATTCTGGCTATCGGGTTGAATAAATCTCAAGTTGTTAGTATTCCTTTGATTACTATTATGGTTATTATGGTTACTTTGCTTGGGTCTATTATTTGAGTTTTGGTACCCGAATAAATTTGACTCATCATCCTGCGCTGTGATGATGTGAAATTGTTAGCGAATTGGGCCCTCAAATTATTGCTTTCTAGTTCTTGTACTATTACCATAGCGTTCGGTAAGTCTGGCGGATTCATAGAAAATATGACGTCTGAGATATGGCCTTTGAGGCCAGTTATGAATACTCTTAGAGCTGTCTTTTTGTGTTTTTCGTTCATTTCAGCAGTTAACGGCTTATTTCTGCCGTAAGTCATAATGGTTTTATTTATTAGAAGAGTTAGTTTTTTTATTAACTTAGTACTCCTAAGTCTTGCTCAATTATATGGATTGGACGTTTGTCGCTAAAAACAAAGTCCAACTTTGCCATTAAGGCGTCAAAATTTAGTACCGTTCCATTGTGTGTTATGGCATCGTTTGCTGTGCCATTTATTTTGTTCCTCAAGATTGATAATGCAGAAAAGAACCTTTCGCTACCTCTAGCATATTGTCCCATGGCTATTTCTGCTGATTCCCTCCAACTCACATATTTGTCTTCTTCTCCTTTAAATTCCCTGACTGACTTGATAATTTCAAAGGAAGTTTCACATTTAATATTTGGGTCAATGACTTCTACTTGAAAATCTTCAACCTTTTTTTTATTTTGATTCAGTTGTGCTTTTAAACTCACGATCTCATTCCTTAAGGGATTCGATTCGTTATTTACAATATGTGCAATTAATTCGCTTACTTGGTTATTAGCTTGGCTGCTAGAAGCCATTGCAGGTTGTGGTAGGGGCATGGTGAGAACTCTTTCAAAATCGTTGATGAGGTCTTCCACCTTGTTTGATTTTATTTAAATTTTTCTGCTTAAAGTACTTAAATAGAATATAAAAAATAAACAGTATACGCTCACTAATTGTTTTCTTTCCTTCTGGATTTAGTGTGATATCGTGTGTTTTCCTTTGATGATCCTGCTGGGGTCGTCCTTCTTGGTTGATTTTAGCGAGGGATGGCCCCCAGCTCTACCTTCAATTTATTTTTGTTTTCGTCAATTTTTAGCGAGGGATGGCCCTCAGCTCTTCCTTCAATTTGATTTCTGGTCGTTGCTGTATAGCGAGGGATTGCCCTCAGCTCTTCCTTCTTGTTGGATTTGGTATTTGAATTTATAATTGTTTTTGAATATTGTTTCTCAGTTGTTTTTTTGTATCAGCTTTCACTTTCACAGTTTTTAAATTTTTTGTGTCAGCTTTCACTTTCACAGTTTTTTAAATTTTTTGTTTATCTTTTTAAATTGTTTGGTTTTATTTTTTGACACCGTTTAGTTTTTTTTTTGTTAAACCGAAGTTTTATTATGTCGATTACTAATTAGCAGGTTGTTGTAAGTAAAAGGGGATTATTTCATTTATTAATTTCCTCCTTTTATTTTTAACACAAACTTTTTTGTCGGTTGGGTTTTTATTAGACCACGCAAGTTCCTATTCACTTTAAAACCGTTGGTTTTTTTTTTTTTATCTCATTAAGAGTTGTACAAGGGTTGGACTCAAGAGAGTCGGGAAATCGGATGATCTAATTCTCTGCTCAATTGCCAAACGGATTACGCTGCAGTTTTGGGGCTCGCCGGGTGTTGACCGGATGCTTGTGTTTACGTTAGCTGTACCCAGCTTAGTTTATGTTAGGAGGACTGCGGCGCAATTGAATCTTAATAATGAATGTGGGAACGCTGAGTAAGGGGATCCCAGATAAGAATTGTTTATAGGAAATTTGTTACGTCTTGGGTAAGGCGGCTGGGCGCTCGAGCGTTCTCAGCTAAGAATTGTATATGAAGAGTTTGTTTATAAATTGGGTAAAGAGGCTGGGATCATGAGCTGGATAACTTGCATAGAGACGCCCGAGCCCACGTAAGAAAATTCGAGATTTTCATGCGGTTTAAGCCCAACTAGATGCAGGCGGCCGGGAAGATGTTGAGAAAGGAACCATGGGCCGTGCAGACTTCGTTGGTCCCCTACCAAGATCTAAGCACGGGAACCAAATGCTGCTGGTCATGATAGACAAATTTTCGAAATGGACGGAACTGGTGCCCCTGCGCAGTGCGACAGCAGAGTCGCTCAAGAATGCGTTTAGGGAGCGCATAATCGCAAGGTACGGGGTCCCGAAGGCGGTCATAAGGGACAATGGAGTACAGTTTGCAATTTCCTGGCTGAGATGGGTATCAGTCAAAAATTCACCGCGCCATACACATCCGACCGAACGAGCAAACAGAACGGTACAGACCATGATTGCGCAATTCGCAGGGCAGGGCACACCGGAATCCACCGGCCATACACCGGCGTTTCTTACCTACGGAAAGGAACCACGTCTACCCAGCAGCCTATATGACAAGGAAACCCTAGGCACTGGACGAGCTACGGAGACCCCTGAGGAAAATGCCAACAAACTAAAAGAGGTATTCGAGATCGTGCGGCGAAATATGGAAAAGGCGTCCCAGGACCAAGCCAGACACTACAATCTGAGAAGGAGGCAATGGTCACCAGCGGTGGGCGACATAGTGTGGGCCAAGGAACATCACCTGTCCAAAGCGGCTGAAGAATTCGCTGCAAAACTAGCCCCGAGGTACGATGGCCCTTACCAGGTTGTAGATTTCGTCTCTCCAGTGATCTGTAAAATTCGGCACACACAGTCGAAGAAAGAAAGGACAGCTCAAGCAACAACAAAACGAGCAGACAGCAGAAACGTCAGATTGTCTAATGACAGGTACGAGGCGACAGGATTAGGCGTCAGGCCGAAGCGAGAGTCATCCATACGCCACACGGAAAGGACAATCAGGATAGCACAAGGACATGGATAAGGATTTCACGTTAATCCAGACTGCGAGGCCAAATGATTATGCGTCAGGCCGAAGCGAGAGTCATCCAAACGCCACGCAGAAAGATCTACCATAAATATAGGTCACAACGATACGGCCAACGTGTAGGGATCGAACCGCAAGGCAGCAGGATTCAGCGTCGGGCATTTGCCAGATTCATCCGTGGTTAGGCCAGGCGGGAAGAACACGAACAAGGTCGACAACAACAGTAGCAAAAGCACATCACTTCAAACAGGAAGGATACCCCAACAATACCCTAAGTGTGCCCAAAGGACACCCGAAGGATACCCTAGGGATAGCCCAACGATACCCTAAGGATACACGAAGGACACCTCAACAACACCCCTAAGGATACCCGAAGGACACCCCAACAATACCCCAAAGGGTACCCAAAGGACACCCGAAGGATAGCCTAGGGATAGCCCAACGATACCCCAAGGATACCCGAAGGATACCCAAAAGACACCCTAAGGATACCCTAGGGATATCCCAACGACACCCCAAGGATACCCCAATAGTACTCGAAAGACACCCCAAGGATACCCCAATAGTACTCGAAAGACACCTCAAGGATACCCCAATAATGCCCCAAGGATACCACCCAGCAACGCCCCGAAGCAAGGTGTAGGCCCAAGGACAACTTCCAAGGATACTCACCAAGGGTGAGTAAGGTAGGGGCTCAAGCAAGTTGGTTACGGAACCGAAAGGTACAACGAACCGCTGATCTGAGGGAGTACAACTTGTGGTTTACGAAGAAAGGGGGAAGACGGCACAGCAAAGAGAGCTGTACCGTAAGAGAGCGAGCGCCCCAAAGAAAGGACATAACGGTATCGGGCAAAAGGAAGGCGCGCAACCGAGGTTTCATGTATGGGGAGCCTGGCGACGGTCGAGCATTACAAGTCAGGAAACCAAGATGAGCACACGCGTC
This sequence comes from Drosophila suzukii, assembly GCF_043229965.1. Taxonomy (NCBI): domain Eukaryota; kingdom Metazoa; phylum Arthropoda; class Insecta; order Diptera; family Drosophilidae; genus Drosophila; species Drosophila suzukii. Next base: position 5,365,457 of record NC_092085.1, read on the forward strand.
ACAAGATCCGAAGCGCGCAAGAGGATGGCGGCCCTACAGGAACCCCGCCCGGGGCAAGGATGGTCGGAGACCCGGCCTACCCGAGCTCCGCGGCGGGCCCTGGAGCGGACCCACGGCGAGGACTCCGCACCAGAACCCGCGGTGAGCTCCGACAGCGACGTGGAGGTGGTCGGCGATCCCGTCGTCGAAGAAAGAGAGTGGCGGCTCCGGAAAGCGGCGGCGGGCGATCGGATACCGCGCGGGACGACGGACGTCGGAGGAGCGGAACTCCCGAGGGGCCACGCAGAGGATGTCTGTCGGGCCACCGAGGAAACTCGGAAACGGTTCCGGGACCGGGAGCCGTCGGTGGCAGATCCGGCTGCGGCAGGACCACGAAGCGGCGGCGGCGCGATGGCATGCCCGTCTCCGGGAGGCGGAGGAGGAGGATCGACGTCTGTGGGAGGCACCGGTGGAGGACTCGTGGGAAGTTCCACTCACCCCCAGGTTCGCAACCGAGGAGCCCAGTCCGAGGAGCGAGGATGGGGACGAGCCCTGCGCGCCATACCCTCCGCGGTGGCTGCCGGAGGTGCCACCCACACCCCGCTACGAGGGGGAGTGGCTCACGGATGAAGCCCGAGACAGCCCGGCCCGGCCACCCACGCCGTGATACACCGAGCCACAGCGACCAGAGGCGCAACCGCAATCCCAGGAATCGACCGCGCAGCCGATACCACAACCGCACGAGGAGGCAGTCTACCAGACACAGGCGGAGGAGCAGACGGTGGTGCGGACGGAGGTGCCGGCACCCGAGGTCGCGACGGCACGGCGGAAGGGCGGCAGGCGTTGCGTCTTGGTCAGCGAAGGCGGACGAAGGTACCGGGTGAGGCTCGGAGTCGCAGGCATCTGGGTATTTGCGCAATAAAAAAAACGATCGAAAAAAAAAGAAAAAAAACACAATGGTTTCCCAAATAACAAGAGAAGGGGGCACGGGGCCAAGAGGTTGATTGGGAATGTGCCTGGAAAAAGAACGGGGCATGCATGGGCCACACCAGCAACCTGAAATTCAAAGGGTCTTCATGCAGGAAGCAGAAATGAACATCAAATACCTGCTGTCCCGGTTGCAAAGTGAATGCAAAGTCCTCTCCGCACCCGCTCTCGAGAACTGCACATATGGAGTCCTATGCAGCCGACAGAGGACGAGTGAAGGGCGAGAGAGGACGAAAGGAGAGAAAAGGATGAGATGAAAAGGAGTGAAAGAAATGCAAAAAAGACTTACCTATGAAAGTTGCAAAATCACCACGAGCCAGGGAAGGGGGCGCCTCGATAGGCGATCGATTGGCACTGGACGATAGTGCGATCGATGGGCACACGAGAATGGAAAAATCGGCCAAGGTGGAAATGTCGCAACGAGCAGTTGGCAACGCCGCACCGTCGGTATCGATATGCGAATAAACATCGATCACGCACGAATGGTGTGACCAGGCGGAGGAAACGTGGAAAGGAGTGAGACACAGCAATGAGCAGCGAGCTGGGGATCGATAGCCCATGAGTATCGATGTCCCAGTGGAAACACGGGAAATATCGGCGCGGCAGATTTAAAGTTGCTACAAGGAGGATGACCAGCGCTGTAGAAACTCAAGGGAGTTAAGAGCGTCGAGGGAGCATCGAGGGAGCAACGAGGGAGCGCCGCGGGAATCACAATGACTCGAAGGCTAGGTCATGCAAGGAAACGCCGAAGAGTAGAAACAAGTTTTAAATGTTTCCCGAAGTAAGGGGGGAGTGTGAGGAGTTAAGTAACTACCCACAAATAAAAGCGGCAGCAGATGGCCGGCCGCTGACCAGATACGCGGCGAATTCGCGTAGTAACGGCGCGGCGAGGAGAGTTTGGAGACCAAGGATGGAGATCGAGAGAGTTTGGTGACTAAGGATGGAGAGCGAGAGAGTTTGGAGACCAAGGATGGAGATCGAGAGAGAACGGACACTTCGCGGGCAAGGCAAGAGTGCCGTGTGCAAAGGCGGATAATGGGACTCCACCGGACTTTGGACTCTCCCGTGAACTTTGGACCGGGAGAGGAAGTGCCACATCTCGGCAGTGGAGCGGCACACAGGCATGCCACAAGCATCACGGGAATCAGCGGGACTGCAGCAGTGGGCGGAGCATCGATTGGAAGCGGTACGTAAAGGACAAGTGGGTCGACCAGGAGGAACGGATTTGGACCCAGAGTGGAGAGTTCCAGCGGGCCGTGCGCAAAAGGGAAATAACGGTTCCCGGAGGCCCTATATAAGGCCGCAGAGCGCTGGCAGCTGGATCAGTCGATCACGAGGAGTCAATCCTTCAAGATCAGTTAAAGTACCGAGTAAACAGTCAGTCAAGCAAGTAATCTACGAGGGAGCTACAACCAAGCGAGTCGTCGGAAGCAGCGCCGTGGGAAGCATACAAGGAGCAAGATCGCCACGTCGAGACGTTCGGAATTAGGACATCAGGAATCTCCGAATTGAGACACAGGTGGCTGAGTTCTGGAAGGCATCACGCGGCTAAGTCAAGGCGTTTGTTTTCCAACTTTGTCACGACCACACCCTGGCGAGTCGCCCGGCAAGTCTGTCAGAGACAAGCAAAAGAGTCCTACGACGAAGAACCGTCAGCTTGGGGAGGAAAGTTGTCTGCGACCCAGCGTACCTTGCCCGACCAAGTAAGTATCCGAATCAATACTCATTTTTCAAAGAGTTTAGATTAGCATTCAAGTAGGACGTCGTTTTCCTTAACCATGTATACACTCATTTAATAATATTTTATTATGGCGAATAAAATAAATACCATGTATACACTCGTTTAATAATCTTTTAAGTTGACTTGCTTACAATTAAATTTGGGTTCTTATTTCTAGGGTGACTGCGTAATGTGAGCATGTATGTGTGTGTGGAAATGTACATAGAAATACGTGGTGCTATGGATATTTCACTCCCCCATCCGTTGAAATTTGCCCTGTCCTCAGGTCGATTGTCTTGGGTATAACATTACATTTTCTTCTATGTTAATCTGATTGGGTAGATCGTTTACAATTTCTGTACTCTTTGGTGTTTCTTCCTATGGTTTTAAATATTTTACAGCAAGTTTTCTTGGTATGCTCTTAAATTTATAATTATTATAATAATTATAATAATGATTTCAAAGGTTGTTAAAGTAATTCTTTGAAATACTTTTAAATATTTTGTATGTTATTCAATTATTTCTTTTATTTGAATTAAGATAATGGTTCCAATTTTGTTATATTATTATTTACGTAGAATTTCTTTATAAATGCAATTTTGATTCAGCAATGTTTAAGGGATATTCCATGTCAATGAACATTGGGTTCAACATAATTAGTTTGAAAATTTTTATAAGTTTTATTATATTTGCCTTCAGTGATTTCCTGTCTAGTTATTCCGCTTATCAATCATCAACTACAATTTTCGCTGTTTTTTATTAAGCACTTTTTTTTCATATAGGAAATATTTATCAAGTAAATTTTCGTAATCCTCACTCCTATTTCGTAATCCTCACGTTTCTCGTATAATTTTTTTTTATTTTTAGTTATTTATTCTTTTTCTTTACTTTCTGTCCTTGTGTGTCATAATCGGGAGATCCTGCATACATAAATATGTCAGCTAGTATTTGATTAGTAGCATTATGTTTTGTGTTGTGTTTGTAAATGTAAAGAAATAATTCGAACTTAGTATATCTATTTTCAATCTCTAATTCTCTTTTTATAGTTCTTAATTTTTCATTTACAGTTTTATGAAACCTTTCTATGTCCGAAATACCTTTTATACTTTTTGTTTCTTGAATTTGTACTCCTTCCGAATTTAACCGGTTGTGTAAGGCTACACACATAAACGCTGAATATTTATCTGCTTTGAGTACTTGTGGTTTTCCCATTTCATTGAATACTTTCATAATAGCTCTTTTGGCTTCTAACCAATCTCTACCTGTGACTTCTACTAGAATAGAAAATTTTGAGTATACGTCGATACATGATAAAAATTGTTGGTTACCCACCATATAAAAATCCATCACAAATTTTTTCTCGTATATTTTGAAATTTTGGGGTGAGCTCATTGGTAGTAGGGAAATATGGGTTCTGGGACAATTAGCTTATTAATGGACCCCCGGCCCTCCTCCCCCCTCATTAACATATGCGAGTTCTAGGACAGTTAGCGTAATCCAATAAATTAACTGATTTTAATGGGCTTTGAAGTCATAAAAATGTCACGATCATGTCCATAAAGAGTATACTTAATTGCCCCCATCGCCCCCACATCCCCATGTGACAATATTGATCATGTATCCTTCCCCTCATTATGTGCAATTAATAGTCAGGTGAGAAAGATGCACGTGAGAAAGGTCGCAAACCCATAGTATCCAAAGGTTGTTATCTCAGAGGAGATTGTCCCCATCGCCCCCACATCCCCATGTGACAATATTGACCATGTATCCTTCCCCTCATTATGTGCAATTAATAGTCAGGTGAAAAAGGTGCCCGTGAGAAAGTTCGCACAACCATTGTTTCCAAAGGTTGTTATCTTAGAGGAACATATCCGATCATGTTAGGGAAAGGTGTGATCACGTATCCATTTGCCTCATTATCACAGGTGTTACTGTGCACGTGAGAAAGGTCGCACACCCAAAGTTTTCAAAGATGACTGCCTTAGAGGGACATGTCCGATCATGTTGGGGAATTATGTTTTCTATAATTGTACAACTAATTTAGAAATCAAAAGAACCACAATTAAATAAATCTCACAAGTTAATGATTCTCAGTTGTGGAATATTTTTAAACAGTCATTTTTTTCGCCCCAGAACGTTTAACTGGTAAATTTTCTAAGATCTCTCCTTTCCACAAATGGATCATAAACATGTCATAAAAGGGATTCAAGCAAGAGCTACCCGAACATGCGCACCTGTCTATTACCTGACCGGAATAAAAGGCACGCCAACGACCTCAGGGCTGACTGCTATCTCTAATACGTCCCATAATAGGCGTTGAAGTCACGACCGCGCAACAATCCGCAAGTAGCCTTAGTCAAGGAAATATTTTCCATTCTCCGTACCTGTAATTTTAACTCGAAATAAAAAGTCAGAAGTTTATTTTGTAGCGTAATAATACACTTATTCATTTATTTTGGTATTGCGAACATTTTTATTATATATAGAAATTAATTTTTTGCTTTGATTCCGGCGATTTGCATATAAGAAGCAGCCGCACGTTTCCGACGTCACTTCTGGATTACAAAATGTAAAGTGTTCATCATAATTCGTAGCAGTGAGATTATGACCACCTTGATTCATTAACATAGTTCTTGTGTTTAAAAGGTATTTAAAGTGCTGACCAAATATATTTCCTTTAAATTGTTCAATAAATTAGTCAATTGCCTCATGAAATTTAATTTTGTTAATTTTATTTTCTTGTAGGTCCTCACACATCTAGTCTCAACTTTAAAATGATGTATAACAATTATTTTATGGTTTTGGAGCTACTTTTAAAAAATGTCATAATAATGTATGCATTGTTTAGAGCACAAACCCCGCCCTTAAGGTGTGTTTCACAATAGGGAAACCGGTTTCCTTTAAACCTGTTTAATGACGGACAGCCCATTTCCTCGATATTAATGAGCTGACGACTCCCAAAAAACTTCTGTAGAAATCGTTTCTTTTCCACACCTTTACAAATAATTTGTTTTCCGCTTGTAATTGTCCTTAGATACTTTCGAGTTTGTGGAAAACTGTTCTCTCCATCGTTCTAAAAAATTTTGTGATGTGTATTGGTTAACCAAATTGCAGTCTTTCGAGATTTTGTATTTAGCAAAGTAAAATCATATGGTGGTTCTATTAAAATACTATTATTCAAGTTTGGATCTTTTTCGAATACAATTCCAATTTCCTTTAAAATAAAATTATTATTATTATCAAAGAAACCTTGAACATCAATCGAAACAGTATCATTCAATATTTTTCTAATGTTAAACAACTCGTTGTACTAGTCCGTTTAATGGGTTATATTCAACTAAACGGTCATGTATGAGGAGACAGTAAGCTTGGGTATTTTCATGACTTGGTATCTTCAGTTCTATTGAAATTCTCACATCAATAGGACCAGTTTTCACTGATTCGTTTTGATATGAAAGATCAACCACAATAATAGGGGCCTTCAATTTAAATTCATTTTGGGTCAAAAATGCTTGTGATTCACGATTATAGTAACTAGATTGAAACCTTGTATACATTTCATATAGGTGAGCATACTGATTCTTACTAAAATCAACATTCAGATTATCATATGGATATGACTCAGAATTCAAGTGAACTTTCAAGTTTGATAAGTTATTTCTGATAAGTTCTCCATTTAGTGTAAATCCAATTATGGCAAATCTTGGTTTTTCGCGGTTACCCGACAATTTCACATTCCAGCTGTGTTGACTTCCATACCCCAATTTGGGGTTAACATATGAATCCCAACTCCGGAATGCGATTGGTAGGTTTACACCACTTTTAATAATATCGTACATCTTAATTTTTGCAAAATAGCTCGGAGTTACATGGGGAATTTTCCAGGTTATATTCGTCATTTCCAACTTAAAAGTTTGTTCATTTCTGGTTTGTTCAAACACATCACCATGATTCTTAGTTAGCATCAACACTAGTTCATGTTCACAATTTAACAAAACTTTTTTATAATCTTCAGCAAATCCCAATAAATTTTTTAATAGTACAGAAAAGTTAAAGTGGGGTCCGGTAGATATTTCATACCCACTGCTCCATCCGGAATTTAATAGATTTTGACTTTGAAGATTATCCAGAGATATAAAATATTTTAGGGTAGTACTCATATTGATGGACATGGACTTGACACATTGGACACGTTGTGTTTAGTTGTTATCTAGCAGTATTTTGATGCTTACTTTCTCTTTAGTCTTGTTTTTGGGATGGTTACTTTGTGTATGGTACCTGTAAAGTACTTGCTTTTGGATGATTACTTTTTGTATAGTATCTGTAAAGTACTTGGTTTTAGATGGTAACTAACTGTTAACAATTGTTATGAGTTGTTATAGTTTCTGGTTAAGAATTATCAAAGCATACAAACCAACTTACCGTGAACTATAATTACCTGACCATCATTAAAGTCACATGCCCAAGACCTAAGGAGCAGGCCGTCTGATAAGTTCATACATCTCAAGACCATTGATAAGGGATGATGTTCCGACCGTGCACCAACTCGGAAGTAGCCGACGTACCTCATTGAACAAAATACTTTCCCTTCATCCGTACTTGTAGTTATAATTACAGTCAGAAAGAAATTTTGTAGGATCATTTAATTTTATTTTATTTAATTTATTATTGTAAACATATTTCATTTAATTCATAATTAAATATATATTATATATATTTTTATATAATTAATTTTCTGACTCCTCCTTCTGTAAAAAACGCATATTTTCGCTTGCTTCCCATAGATAGATGTAAAATAATTCTTACAAATAAATGTTTCTCAGATGTTGGATTATTCTTAAACCATTCATTTGTTCAGTCAGAAACAAATTTTATAGGTTTATTTAATATTATTTTATTATTGTAAACATATTTCACTTAATTCACAACTAAATATATATTATATATATTTTAAATATTTAATTTTCTGATTCCTCCCTCTGTAAGAAATAAATGGGTTGTTAACCTTCGTTCCAAACGCATATTTTCGCTTGGTTCCCATAGATAGATGTAAAATAATTCTTACAATTTAATGTTTCTCAGATGTTGGATTATTCTTAAACCATTCATTTGTTCAGTCAGAAACAAATTTTATAGGATTATTTAATATTGTTTTATTATTGTAAACATATTTCATTTAATTCACAACTAAATATATATTATATGTATTTTAAATATTTAATTTTCTGACTCCTCCCTCTGTAAGAAATAAATGGGTTGTTAACCTTCGTTCCAAACGCATATTTTCGCTTGGTTCCCATAGATAGATGTAAAATAATTCTTACAATTTAATGTTTCTCAGATGTTGGATTATTCTTAAACCATTCATTTGTTCAGCCAGAAACAAATTTTATAGGATTATTTAATATTATTTTATTATTGTAAACATATTTCATTTAATTCACAACTAAATATATATTATATGTATTTTAAATATTTAATTTTCTGACTCCTCCCTCTGTAAGAAATAAATGGGTTGTTAACCTTCGTTCCAAACGCATATTTTCGCTTGGTTCCCATAGATAGATGTAAAATAATTCTTACAATTTAATGTTTCTCAGATGTTGGATTATTCTTAAACCATTCATTTGTTCAGTCAGAAACAAATTTTATAGGATTATTTAATATTATTTTGTTATTGTAAACATATTTCATTTAATTCACAACTAAATATATATTATATATATTTTAAATATTTAATTTTCTGACTCCTCCCTCTGTAAGAAATAAATGGGTTGTTAACCTTCATTCCAAACGCATATTTTGGCTTGGTTCCTATAGATAGATGTAAAATAATTCTTACACTTTAATGTTTCTCAGATGTTGAATTATTCTTAAACCATTCATTTGTTCAGTCAGAAACAAATGTTATAGGATCATTTAATATTATTTTATTATTGTAAACATATTTCATTTAATTCATAATTAAATATATATTATATATATTTTTATATAATTAATTTTCTGACTCCTCCCTCTGTAAGAAATATATGGGTTGTTAACCTTCGGTCCAAACGCATATTTTCGGTTGGTTCCCATAGATAGATGTAAAATTGTTCTCACAATTTAATATTTCTCAGATGTTGAATTATTTTTAAAGCATTCATTTGTTCCATCCCATAATAATATTGTAATATATTTCGAAAGTCTCGTTAGTTAGCATGGGAGCGTCTTTCAATTTAATTTCTGATTCAAGTTTATGATAGAGGTTTTGGGACCTGGTAATATCGGTTCTTGTTGTCAACTATTTTTCTAATTCTAGTTTTCTAATTCTATTCTATTTGTATACTATTTGTATGAGTAAGGTATCATTGTCTAAGATTCTGAATAAGTTTAATAAGCTCTTTAATTACAATACTGATTAGCTGGTTACTATATATTTAGTAGATGTATACAAGTTGTTTAGTATCTGGTTTCTATATGTTTAATAGATGTATACAAGTTGTTTACTATCGTGCGGAAAATTTTTTGAAAGCATCGATATATACTTCCATCGAAAATTTGACATCTCTACTTTTCCTTTCCGTTTCGTGTCGTGGTCAGTTTGAGCTTTGCGACTTATTTTGTAAAACAAATAGTACTTGATATAACTTAAAAACAACTTGATAAACAATGGAGGACCAGAAGCCGATCTCTGTAAAGGTGGAGTACGATTCCATTCTAGTTGGGGATGAAGACGCCGTGTCCCCGAATCGTGGTGGAATCGAGAGGATGAAACGTGCCGACTTGATCGCTGAACTTCGCAGGGAGCAGATGCGGACGCAGTCCATGGTCAAGCGCAAGGACGAGCTGAAGGCCGCCTTGCTGCAGTGCACCAAGCTGATGACCGACACCAAGCGCTCTGCGGAGGAGCTGGAACGAAGGATCCAGTTGCTTATGTGCCACAACCGGGAACTGGCCAGCGAGAAGGATGGTCTGGCCACCGAGAGGGATGGACTGCTGCGGCAGCTTCAAGAGGAGTTGACCAAATGCGAGGTTCTGCGCCAGCAAGTCCTGGAGCAGGACCTGTCGAAGAATACCATCGTAGAGAGTATCCTTCAGGAGAACGCTGCACAAACTGCTAACTAACGCACGGAGATCAGTGACCTCTCCGACCAGCGGGACCTTTTCCACGAGAAACTGCACGAGGTGGGGGGCAAACTTTGCTCGGTGGAGGAGAAGCTGGAGAGGATCCAGGATGAGAACAACTGTTCGATTTGTCTCACGCCCTGGGAAGCAGAGGGCTCCCATCGCATGGTGTCCCTGAAGTGCGGCCACCTCTTCGGGGACAGCTGCATCCGGCAGCACTTAAGTCGCGTGGGCGACTGCCCCTACTGCAAGCAGCCAGTTCAGTGTCGGGATATCCGCTACATCTTCGGGTGTCAGACCTTGCGGCCTGCCCATCCTGCTCGTCCAGGTCACGCTGCTCATCAAGAACAGGATGCTCGTCAGGCACAGGCTGCTCATCAATCCGGAACTGTTCCAGCACATGCTGCTCCTTCAGGTCAGGCTGCTTACCAACCTCGGAATGCTCATCAAGCTCAGGCACAAACTCCTGAACAAGCACTGGCCGCTGATCAAGCACAGGCTGTTCGTCAAGCCCAAGCTGCTATAGCACAGGCCGCCCATCAAGCAGCGACTGCTGAACAATATATAGGTGCTTTTCAAGCTCCGGCTGCCCTTCCACCACAACGTTATCCTCAAGCCCATGCTAACCCTCCTCCACATTGTGTTCGACGTGATCGTCAAGCCCAGGCTAACCCTCCTTCAACCTTCATCCGGATTCGTCCACCTGAGCCTCAAGCCCATTTTTCACGACATCGTGAGCCTCAAGCCCATTCCTCACGACATCATTGTCCTGAGGCTCAGCATGCTGTTAACCTTGCTCATAATGCCAATATCAACATTCTACGCTACTACGATCGGCCATCCGAGCGGGAACACCGTAATCATGATCATCACCATGATCATACCGTATATTGGTAATAACTTAATTTGTTTATTTAGTTTTCAATTTCTAAATGGTTGGTTATCTTGAATTGTTCGTTGTGTAGTCGTTTTTGTGTTCAGAGTAAGTGTAGTGTATTTTTACTAATTCCAAAATTTAAATTTTTATTTTTTAATTTAATAAGCTTTAAATTTTTTCTCTTGATTTCATATTTTTAGAATCATTTGAAGTTGCGGCCTTATCAAATAAACATATCCTTTTTAATACAAATGTATACTTCTGATTAACAATCAAAAACTTTAGTTTGAACACTTAAAACATTTGTTAAAATAAATATATCAATAATGAAGACCACGATTAGCAGACTCTATGTATCTGTCAACCCAGAAGGGTTGGGGCTTGATATTCTACCCAGACACAATGCATTATTTATCCGCCCTATCAACTAGTCAATACAACACACATGGAAGTTCACAACATTTAAGGTCCATTTTTCACACATGCACCCAAGACGTCGAAATAGATGAGAATTTTTGCAGCGCAAGAAATTCGTGTCAGAAAATAAATGAAATAATCAATTTTCGGCTGTCGTTCTGACCAAATCGTGTCAATGTTTTCACCATTTGGTTCTTCTTTGGTATGTATTTTTTTATTTTTTTCCTTCTGATTTACCACATTTTGATATGCAAATGCTTTGGGAAAAGGCAGACTGATTTAAATATATTTATGTGGGATGCCAGCCAGCATACCGATGTAAACATTCCATATATATATGCGTCTATATATAGTTCCAGTAACAGAGGCAATGTTTTTGGCAGACGGGCCAGTCCCTCCGCAAGGACCACAAAACCGCAAGGACAGGGGCTCAAGTAAACTCTGCTTTTCGAATTTGCGGCGGGGAAATTGTATAAAAATGTGATTCCCCCACGAAGGATGGGAATAGGGATAGGAATAGGCTACCCAAAAGTATAATAAATAAACTCGGTGGCAATTCCTTGGAGCGTTCATCAAAGCAAAATTGATATCAATCATACGCACACAAACGCCCTTACAGTCGTATCTCTCTGTCTATGTGATGGCAAATTGAAACATTATATAAAATATCGGCCTGGCCAGCCCACAAACTACCCACTCGGCAAATTGCCCTTAAAAATAAAACACTGTTAGGGCGAGCCCCAAAAAAAATAACAAAGATTGTATAGTATTAAATTTAAAGGAATTTTCACCAGCTATTTTTAGTCAAAGTCCGTTTGTTAAGGGCAAAAAACTGAAAAGGGGAGGAAAACTTTCAATGGATTTTCTTCCCTTTGTGGCTTCAACTTTGGAGGTGAAGAAACAAAACAAAGGCAGGAAAATGAAAACAAAGCCGCCGCGGCCAGGCGTGACATTGCTGGAAATGTATGCGGCGGAAAATGAAGTCATTATTCCAAGGTAAGTCCCAGCCGAAAAGTGCCCTCCAAAAAACCGAACCGAAAATCAAAGTCACACTCCACAGAGCCCGCAGCCTTGGCGACGCCGTCTACCCTTTCGGAAAACCCCGTAGTTTTTCCCCGGTTTTTCCGCTTTCCCCAACGTGTCAACGTTAGTCGTGCGTCTCCATCACCATCTCCAGCTCCATGCCACAGCCACGCATCGCATCCCTTAGATGTCCTGTTCCTCCGACGATGACTCCACCCAACCGCTGTGTCGCACAATAAAAGAAGCAATAAGAAACACGAGTAACGATGATGCTGGGAGTCAGGATGCCAGGATAGAGACATGAGTATCCTGCCAAACTCTGAAGATGAAAGTCTAATCTAAGGCAAGTCTACAATTTTTATTTGTTTCTTTACAATATCTATTATAAATATTTATTCTTATATTTAAAGGTTTATTGGATATGTTAGTTTTCCTGTTCTAAGAATGTCTTGATTTATGTTAAATTATAAATAAAAGATTTTGTTCAGGAAGCCACAGTTCTTCATCAGAGTTTTTATACCCGTTACTCGTAGAGTAAAAGGGTATACTAGAGTCGTCGGAAAGTATGTAACAGGCAGAAGGAAGCGTTTCCGACCCCATAAAGTATATATATTCTTGATCAGGATCACTAGCCGAGTCGATCTAGCCATGTCCGTCTGTCCGTCTGTCCGTCTGTCCGGCTGTCCGGATGAACGCTGAGATCTCGGAAACTATGGGAGCTAGGCTATTGAGATTTGGCGTGCAGATTCCTGAGCTTCCTACGCAGCGCAAGTTTGTTTCAGTAGACTGCCACGCCAACTCTAACGCCCACAAACCGCCCAAAACTGTGGCTCCTACAGCTTTGATGCTAGATAGAAAATTTTAACTGAAGTGTAATGTTCTCATCAATACCTATCGATTGACCCAAAAAAAAGTTTGCCACGCCCACTTTAACGCCCGCAAACCGCAAAACCCTGTGACGCCCACAATTTGCATGCTAGATAAAAAATTTTAACTGAAATGTATTGGTCTCGTCAATACCTATCGTCAATACCACTCTAACGCCCATAACGATTAAATCTGTATACCGCCGGTAGGTGGCGCATTTTAATCTCGCTTTGCTGCTTGCATATCTCCATTTAGCTGAGTAACGGGTATCTGATAGTCGAGGTACTCGACTATAGCGTTCTCCCTTGTTTTTTATACCCGTTACTCGTAGAGTAAAAGGGTATACTAGATTCGTCGGAAAGTATGTAACAGGCAGAAGGAAGCGTTTCCGACCCCACAAAGTATATATATTCTTGATCAGGATCACTAGCCGAGTCGATCTAGCCATGTCCGTCTGTCCGTCTGTCCGTCTGTCCGTCTGTCCGTCTGTCCGTCTGTCTGTCCGTCCGGATGAACGCTGAGATCTCGGAAACTATGGGAGCTAGGCTATTGAGATTTGGCGTGCAGATTCCTGAGCTTCTTACGCAGCGCAAGTTTGTTTCGGCACAGTGCCACGCCCACTCTAACGCCCACAAACCGCCCAAAACTGTGGCTCCTACAGTTTTGATGCTAGAATAAAAATTTTAACTGAAATGTATTGTTCTCATCAATACCTATCGATTGACCCAAAAAAAAGTTTGCCACGCCCACTTTAACGCCCACAAACCGCGAAAACCTGTGACGCCCACAATTTTCATGCTAGATAAAAAATTTTAACTGAAATGTATTGGTCTCGTCGATACCTATCGATTGATCCAAAAAAAAATTTGCCACGCCCACTCTAACGCCCATAACGCTTAAATCTGTATACCGCCGGTAGGTGGCGCATTTTAATCTCGCTTTGCTGCTTGCATATCTCCATATAGCTGAGTAACGGGTATCTGATAGTCGAGGTACTCGACTATAGCGTTCTTCCTTGTTTATATTTGAATTTATCAAAAAAACAAGGAAGAACGCTATAGTCGAGTACCTCGACTATCAGATACCCGTTACTCAAAGGGAAATGGAGATATGCAAGCAGCAAAGCGAAATTAAAATGCGCCACCTACCGGCGGTAGACAGATTTAAGCGTTATGGGCGTTAGAGTGGGCGTGGCAAAATTATTTTTGGATCAATCGATAGGTATTGACGACACCAATACATTTCATTTAAAATTTTTTATCTAGCATGCAAATTGTGGGCGTCACAGGTTTTCGCGGTTTGTGGGCGTTTAAGTGGGCGTGGCAAACTTTTTTTTATGTCAATCGATAGGTATTGATGAGAACAATACATTTCAGTTAAAATTTTCTATCTAGCATCAAAACTGTAGGAGTTACAGTTTTGGGCGGTTTGTGGGCGTTAGAGTGGGCGTGGCAGTCTACTGAAACAAACTTGCGCTGCGTAAGAAGCTCAGGAATCTGTACGCCAAATCTCAATAGCCTAGCTCTCATAGTTTCCGAGATCTCAGCGTTCATCCGGACGGACAGACAGACGGACAGACGGACAGACGGACAGACGGTCAGACGGACAGACGGACAGACGGACATGGCTAGATCGACTCGGCTAGTGATCCTGATCAAGAATATATATACTTTATGGGGTCGGAAACGCTTCCTTCTGCCTGTTACATACTTTCCGACGAATCTAGTATACCCTTTTACTCTACGAGTAACGGGTATAATAAGTAATATATGGTTGTTATACAAATATAATAACATAAAATAGTTTCTAGTTAGAAAACACTTTTTATAATTTTAGAATGTTTCTTTAATTACAAAAATGTACAAAATTATATTTCCAAAGCTAGCCCTATTTTTTGGTATACCCCTGTAGTATAGGGTATGGGCAAAGGTCACAGGATGAACTCCCCCTGTAGCACCCTTCGCCATGTGCCCTTCGATTTAGCCCAACCCAACCCGGCTGACAATGACATTTACACTTCAGCTGCTACTTTGCTTAAATTTCTTGCAGATGATGAATGAGACAACGCAACGTTGACGCCCGTTGTGCTCGGTTAAGTCAAAGTTTTTCAGCATTTAGCTCATTAAGCATACAATAGTTATTATAACCATTGGTTTGAGAGTGATTAAGGATAGAACTTGATAGGGTCTCTTTATGAACCGTAGCTGTAGACAAAGTCGAAAACTCCAACCAGTCAAAATTCAATTTGTACAGCAGCTACAGATTTGGATTTTATCCCACAAAAGGTCAATTAGCCGGTTCCTTATTTTCCTGAAAAGCCGCCAAATGAAAATTTTAATAATGCAAATGCTTTATTGTAGTTACGCTACTCTTGCGGCTTGTTGCATGCATTTAGTAAATGCAGCATATGCACTGGGATTAAACATTTTCAGTAATTTATGGGCCTAAGGTATGATAAGGTTTAACTGGAATTAGTTTGAAAATAACTAATATAAAATCGAATTTTAATTTAAACTAAATTTAAGTAGATCAGAATCAATGTGTATTCCAAATATTTGTTTATTTTACCAACTGGATTCATATTTTATATAGGATTTTCTCAAGGTGTACCTGCTTTTTCACTGCCTTTGGCAATGTGCCATCATCGGCTTGTCGTCCTCAGTTATTTTAGCGTAGTCGGTGCCTGCTCCTTCACACAACAATGCCCCCAAAAACCAACCGACAACGAGCGCCGAGTTAATTGAATTGTGTTTACTCTATGGGACCAAAAGGACACAGGGCTCCGTGTTGTTTCGGGACTCCTTTCTAGGCCCTGCAGCCTCAGAGGAAAGTCATTCCGGACGACTTGCTGCAAGCCAGCGAGTCAATTTTCCATTTCAATCCATCGCTGAGTGGCTGCTCACTGAAATATCCGTCCAAATGCTCGGGACATGTGTTTCATTTCCAATCTGGAGAGTAAGCCAAGTCCACAAAGTAGAAACTCAATTTGCAAATTTCCGTCCGAAGGCTCATTAAAAGTTGGGGCTCAAAACAAAAGAGATGATGAACTGAGTTTATGAAGGGGAAGTTCAGATTCTACAGATTTTTTGTCAAGTTAATTTTAGTTTTATAAATATTCATTAAACTAGACAAGTAAAATATGTATTTAAAATGGTAGTATAGATAATGAACTAAGAAGTTAAACAAAGTTAAGATGCAGTTCAGGTTTTAAAGAATTTTCGCAAGTTCTATATCCCTTAAATATATATCATTCCTGGTAATATTTTATATAAGTTCAATCTTGCGTAAAATATGTGTTCTAAATGTATAATTTTATATCTAATACCCAATCTGTATACCCATTTACTTGCCAAAACTCTTAATTTACAACATCGCACGGCGTGAACCATGTCGAATTGTAGCCAAGTTTTGAGTAGACTTTCTGAATAATAAATACGGCAATGCGAGTCCCAACAAAAGCGCCAAGTTAGCCAGCTAATTGTAATGATAATTAGAGTAATTAGCGGGCAGGTAAGCTGCTGTCCTCCCGAATCCGATCAGCTGGCCCGACTAAAAAGACAATATAATCGCCCACTGGTTTGGTATAGAGAGCTCCCTTTTCTCCCCAAAGAATGCTGGTTTCAATTACAAAATTTTATGATGTTTATGGCCGCGATTGTAACGCGTTGGCAGTTCACTAATGCGTCAAGTGGCCGCAGGATATTTCCCCGCCAGGACAAAGTAATTTCGAGCTCGTGCGAAATGCAAAAGTTTCGCCAAGTGCGCATTGCGCCGATAAAAAGTTTCGATTATAATAGAAATTTTAGGATGCCGGCAAAACGGGAAATGAGAAATGGTTGGTTTTAGGGCATGCTACATTTAATTTCAAAAGCCAAGAGGGAATTGTTTGAAATTGTTATTTAACAGCATTGAGATGCGGGTATAAGACAAAAATCTCTTGAAATTCGAGCCCAACAAATTTAGATTTAAACGGAGACAAGATGCAGGCAGAACAAAATAAAGGGGTATTATTAAAATACTTTTATTTTATTGCTTTATAATATTAGGATTTTTTGGAAGATTAAATAACTTTTGCCAATTAAAATCACTCATACGCCACGTGTTCGCTAACAGGGCATACCAAACACAGCTGTTTCATTCCACTCAATTTCCGCTGCCAACAACAGAGCCAAGTTAACATCACTCAAGGCCTTTGCAGATGGATTCCTTAATGTCTGAAACGTCTTTACCGTCTTTGACTTTATGTGTCAAACAAACGCTTTATATTATGACTGCATTGTTTGAGCACAAAGTATATTTGCCGCTTGTCTGTGTCTGCAAATGGAACGTGTTCATTAAGTTGACTACGCTTTTATCCACAGCGAGGAACAATAAAAAATAGTTGGAAATACTTTGTGGACCTTTGATTTATGTTAAAACAATTGCGTTGGGCCACCAACAATTTGCTCGCTGTAAATTAAAGCTCAATGGCAATTGGATTGCCGGGGCTCCAAGGAGATGGGTTTTCCCTTCCAAAGGAGACACTACGTATAGCATGGAGGGAACCCATTAAAGACAGCGCTACTCAGCATAATGACAAAACTTTTACCCGTGCAGGGACAAAGTTTGGGCAATCATTTTAATTTTTACGATCTTTCGATGAAGGCACAAAAACTAAACTGAATAGTATATCATACAGAGGAAAATATCGATGATCAATATTTTTTAAATTTAAAAAATAAAATAATGGAAATATATTAGAACTAGAAACTATTAAGATTATTGAAACATTCTAGATAATACAGATACTAAAAAGATTTATTTTGTTAAGTACTTAAACGCTTTTTAGTTTTTTCTCTGTACAATTCTGGAATGCTCCTTCTTTAACAGATCCGTTCTGTTCTTCCTCTTCCCGCTGATTGTCCTTGTTTTTCTGTGTGTGTGTAAATAACATTTAGAGACTTACTTTTAATGCCGCCCTGACAGGTTTATTGCTGTGTGTGTGTGAGTGTGTTCAATAGCCTGGGACACCGCATGATTATGCGAAAATTACGCATACGCCGCATATGCCACGTGCGATTGCTCACATTTGAAGTGCTAAGACCACTTTCGGTAGCTGTGGGAAATGCTGCGAAAATTGAGCGCGACTTTATCAATATTTTTACATGTTTTCATGCATTGTTAATGCATTTAATTTGTCTGAAAAGGCGAAAGTGCCGAAAACAGGCGACTAACGAGCACAGTGGGTTAGGTCGGTATAATTCATTGTGATAAACTGAAAATAAATTATTTAAAGAAAAAATATATTTAAAATATAAGTGTACCAACAATTTTTGTAAAATTTTGATATTTTTAAATCACATTTTAATAATATTAAATATACATTTTTTATATTTATCCCATAGTCATTTTGAAATGAAAATGTTTACGAAGTATCCAGGACAAGATGTCCAATATTTTTAAAATATAAGTATCCCAACCATTTTAACCATTTTTTTCATCACAGCTTAATAATATTTTATACAAATTTCCTATGTTCATCCCATTGCCATTTTGAAATGAAAATGTTTACGATGTATCCAGGACAAGATGTCCTATGAGGAATACACAATCATAAAAAACACATCAGAAACCAATTTTGATGAATACTTGCGTAAATGAAAATCAATAAAACACGCACATTTCGTGTATGTTTTTATATATAAAACCGGTACACGAAAGACAACTTCTCCGAATCATCCAAAAAGTGTGGGGAATGCGAGTCTGGGGAAAACAAGACGGAAGCGGCATTTAAACACTTTCCGTACCCAAAAGCAGGCGATGTTAAATGAAGCGCATAATGGGCGCAACAATAAGTCCAAATGTGTCTCCGAATTGTTTGGCAATGTAATCAATAAAGGGCGACCTGACATATTTGAATATCGATAAAAGACAGAAAGCCCAAAGGCCCAGGGGCTGTGCACATACATATATAGGGGGCTATAACGAGGGAAAACGACAACATTTGGGCCCGATGGAATGCAGTGATATGTGAAATGATTTGACGTTTGATTTGTAAATGAAATTAAACGGGCGGTGAAAATGCCAGTAAAATGCAGAGTAGGACAGGAAAGCTAACAGTGATAAATGAATGAATTTAAATAATTTATGCCTGTTCAAGTGACACAATTACCAGGCTAAACGTTTGATCTAAGCGTAATTTATAGCATTAACTTCTATTATGTCGTCCAATAATTTGGTTGAATAATAAGAAAAAGAAATATATAAAATATTATTAATTGAAAAGTTTCAAGAAAATAATAGAATATTTTTATTTTCAATAAAATTAAAAATATACATAGAGAAAATTATGAAGTTCTCAACTGAGTTGAAAATGTTCTTAAAAATAGAACGAAATTTATAAAGTTGAGAACTATTAGTCCAGTCAGTATTGTATACTTATGAAAAAGTTGGTAAATAAACTCAAGTTAACTTTTTTCTTCTTACCATTCGTTATAATATTGAGAACATTGATACCAAAATGTACTTACAAGGTTCTCAAGAGCGAATGTTCTCAATTCAAGAGCAATGTGCTTGAATATTTATCTCGGTGTATCTTCAACACCTTTCAGAATAATGTTTTTATATAAAAAAGATTTAAATTGTTATCTTTTTGTCTCGTTGGCTTTGATTTTGTTTATGCCTTGTCAAGGCAACGCAAATTGATTGATTCCCTCCTAAATGCCCTTTCTCAGTCAGCTTTGTCGAGTGTCGAATGCAAAGCAAACGTTGTTCTTCAAGTTCAACTCGATCATCAATATCGTGCTGAATGAACTTTTTTGTCTGGGCTGGGTCGAAATAAATGCCAAATCGTGACCGTAAAAATCAAAAGAAATTTACCATGTCTCCGAGGGGGGGGAGGGGGGTGCAAAAGTGTTTACACTGAGTATATTGCATTGATACAAATCATTGCAGCGCGCTGCATTTGCAATTCCTGCTGCTGATGGCAGCCAAAAATTTATGTGATTTTTATTTGCTTGAGCTTCTGCTTTATTCTCCTTTTTTCGTTGGCCCTGAACTCGACAGGATGTGCGGCATGGGCAGGAGTATTTGTGCAGCAAATGAGGCGTGCAGGCGAGGAGGCAGGAAGCAGGAAGCTGCTCGGTTAAACTCCGCCCGGATACTTGACTTTTATGACACTCGGCTGCAATCACCTGCGCTCCTTGCGCTTCATTAGCCATTAATTTGGACGGTTGCACACAAAAACGACTGCTCAGCGGGTGGGCGTGGCCCGGGTAACACTAAATCTTGGCCTTCCCGGTGCGCTTGGCTAAGCTTCGAAGGGAAAATCGCACCGCATAAGCGAAAATTCCGGAGCGACGTGGCCCAGATGTGCAGCAGGAAGTCTCCGCGAACCCAGCTTGCCACGCAAAAAACTTCTCAGACATTCGTGTCGAAGACAGCTGAGAATTTGGCACTGCGGATTGTGGAAAAAATGGGAATATATCGGAGGAAAATGCAAGTGGTTCGAGGTTTTCAACTTTTAATCAGCTGCATTTATGGGTGAATACATTCAGCTTAACATTTTAGTATTAAAAATAATGAATTTTAAATCAAAAAATTTAAAAACCTTTCAAGAAATAATTTTAAAACTTATTTTTCAAATAATATAACTAATATAACTAACAATCAATAGCGGATTGCTTTAAAAAGTAAGTTAAAATAGGTTTAAGATTTTTTTTAACTTGAAAATATTGAGTGAACAATTTGTTTAATTTAATTTAAAAAATATTCACATTTTTAAAATAATACAAAATGTCTTTAAAATATAATTTTAATCATTTTAAAACCCATTCAAATACAAATGATTTAAAAAAAACAAAGATATTTTCAACTAGGAGTCACTTAAGAATTTTGAAATGTTTTATTTATGTTTCACGGGACGTTCAGAACTGCTTAAGAAATACCACAAAACCCATAAAAAACCCTTGGCCTGAGCAAACTCTACCAGTGTACTCCACTCCTGACAGTCGAAACAACATAATTCAAGGACTGTTCGACAAAAAAGGAAACTTATTTCTCCAGCACTGCGCCAAATAATCTATTAGGTTTGGAATAACACACATTCAGCGATGGGAAATGGACAAGGATACCGTAGCAAAAACGTCAAATTGCTGAGAAAAACAGGTCCAAATGGAGGGGAAGTGAATGGAAACAAATAACGAGCGGGTGCAAGAGCAATTTGAGGATTTCAGGAGGTCGAGGGGAAGACTTCAGCAACGACGTGTCAGCATCGAAATGGAAAAGAGCTCGGTTCGGAGAACAAGCAAAACACATCCCACTACAGGCATTTGTGGCACTCCGACATGAAATTAAAAAAAAAGAAGACAAGCCCAAGTAAAAACTGTTCGCTTCGCTCGAACAACACGTCGTATACGCTACGCTCCCGTTGGGCCTGAATCGAAAGTTCTAGAGAGATTTGCGCGACATGCCAGCAGCAAAATTAGTTTTGTCCTGCCGAAGTGCGGCACAAAGTTTGGTCACAACGAAATGGGCAGTCGGACAGACTCTTGAGCTGACACAGAAACGTTCACTGATCCAACTCGATTCCAATCCGAACTCAATATCCGTGCAAATGTACACAAAAATGTCCAAGAAGTGCAGGCCTTGAGGCTCTTTTGGTTCGTTTTTTCTTCACTTTTTTGTGCTATTTTCCCTGTTGACATTCTATTGAGGTACACGGTATGAGATAAAAGAATTTCAGCTATTTATTTAGCCAATAAAAACATTCTGACGAGGTAATTCACAGTGCAACTTGGCAAAAAAAATATATACACGTGGTATAGGTTTTTGCTGAAATCATGAAGGAATTTTCGAAGTAAATTGGTGAAGACAAATATTTGTAGCTGTTGAATATTTTAGTAGAGAGGAATGAGGCTTTTTAGAAATCGTTGATGAAAACTACATTATTAATGCAGATTTAAGGAAATAGCTATAAGGAGAAAAGTAAAAATGTAAATAATAAACACCAAAGAAAACAAAGTTATATTTTTCCCAAGACTTTAATTTGCAATAAAATGAGTTAATAATTTCTAATTTGTCTAGGCCAAATGCAACACAATACTTGCATGCAAATGGCTAATTAATATTTATGGCATCAGCGACCTGTGGCACATGGAATGCCAGAACTTGGAATTATTATGCATACGCCCCGTTGAACGGGCGGTATTAGCTGCCTGCCGCATGCACGACAGCTTAGGCGAATGGCTTGAGCTGCTGCCTTGAGTTGCTACTAAGTTTAGCATAAAATTTTAATTTTAATTGCTAGCATGTGCGTGGCAGTAGAGGGCCGATGGTTTGACGGGCCACACGCCACGTTCCGCCGTCTGGAATAATTAAGCTTTTAATTAAACTTTTCGTCGTATTATGCGAGTACGTTAAGTTGATTAACCTGGAGCCATCTCGGAGGTTGTCAATGTTTAACGCATCAGGGGAAAAGAGAAGTATCCGTGTCCGTACACGCCTCTTCCATCCGCGGGAAGTTTTTAATGAATTTTTTAACGCCAGCACACAGAACATCACTGGCAAGCCGAGCTGAAGCCAAGATTTCTGGGGGCGAAGTGAGGGGTTTTTCTGTATAATTTCCATATGCATATCGATCGACCACCCAACGGATTTTATGGCAATCAACTGAGGTGTCAGCTACTATTTTTCTTCTCGGAAATGGATGAAGATGAAGTTCCTTTGTTGGAGATGTCAGGGACAGACCAGAGGTTTAAAACAAGGAAGGTGTCCGAGAAAATTAAATAAACATCAATCACTCATTGAACTGTCATTTCAAGGGGGGAAAATTAAAATGTAGACCAAGCCTTAACTTATGCATAGAATTTTAATTATTAAAGAACATAAAACCCCTGTTCCTTCTAATCGCTTAGACATCAAAGAATTTTAAGTTGACACATAAATTTTGGGCCAACACTTTGCACTCACCTTTTTAGCACACCCTTGGGTGATTTTCGAGTGGCCTATTCAAAGCGGCTTAAAACCCTTTGCTAGTTTTAATGGCCGCCCTTTTGGTCTAATGGCCACTGACAGCTTATTAAAATGTCAAAGTTGTAAACTTTGGCCATGTTTTCCACTCATTTCTGGACACTTTTCAGTCCGCAACTTAATTACCAATGCTGAAATGTTTGGGCTGCAGTTAATCAACATGCAACCATAATTTATTCAACTCAATCAACGGAGCGCACACTTTTATCTCGTTCGCTCAGAAAATATCACGCATACGCCATGGTCGCCGTGTTGAAAAGAAAACCTCGTTTGGGTTCATTTCTTTTGCACTTTTTGTGCTGCTGTGTGGGGATTACAAATTGCACAAATGAGTTTAAAAATACGTGTAGTTTGGAATTAAAAAAGAAGTTGTACAAAACTGACTTATGTATGCGCTTAAAAAGGGATAACAGAAATAGTTCGTTTAAGTCTACTGGCTTCAATGGAAACTACATTAAATATTTTATTTTTTATGGCAGGAATTTCGTTAGTTTAGAGATTTTATTTCAGACAAAAAGCTACCACGTTTTACAATTTTCCACCAATTGTATCATTTGTTCGCTTTGAAAAAAAATCAAAATAAAATCCCTGCAGACAGTGAGCAATATAAATTTTATATATTTATAAAGGAGGTCCTTTTTCCCGTGTCCAAAACATGTAGCAAACTGTTAAAGCGTAATTGAAAATAATTTAATGATGAGACTGATATGTGGGTTTTTTTGCAATTCCACGACAAGCTTCACTTGCATTTGCAATTACCCATTCCCAATAAATGTCGTTGGATGTGTAAGCGGCTTGTAAAGTGTTGCATTCGCAGTGCCCTTTTCATTTTCCAATTTGGCAGCCGGCTCCCTGCCTTAATTATGGGTTAAAACGATGACAGCTATAATATGTCAATTAGTGGCGCCAGTTTAACTATGATTAATGTAAATAAATAAAAGTCGGAGGGGCATTGATTAAAATTAAATCCGTGCACAGGGTCGCATAATTCAATGGCAGTCGCAATTTATGCAATCCTGCTTAAACGCCACTTGATAACATTTGCATTGCAAAAAACCAGGACGATTCCGGAGGCGGGTTGGCAAGCTGGGGGCGTGGTCGAATCCGTAGAATGCAAAAATGCAGCGGAAACGGAAGCTTAGCCTGCAGTAGTTTGCCAGCCCGTGGCGCGTTTATCTTTTGCTCAAACATTTGCTCGCTTTCCGTGCCCCCGAAACTTTTCTGCGGTTCCACTTCAGGATTTTTATTTTCAGCCTTTTTCCACCATTTTTCCCTTTTTACCAACATTTTGTAAACATTTGCAAAAGCCTGAAGTGTACGTTTTTTAGGGGAGTTTAAAGTTGATGTCATCTCGGCTTAATTGGCACGCCTTCTTCGGACTATTTGTGTATGCACTCGTTTTGCTTTTTTATGTGATGAGACACTGCTGGTGGAATTGAATCATAAAAGTGTTGCAAATGACACGGCAAATTAACGGCAGCTGTTGCATAAAAGACAGTCAGTTTGTTATTTATGGAAAGGAAATGAAATGGGAGGACCCTTGCCTTCCATCTGGTTAGCATACTCGGTAGTTTATAACACTTTTTTTGTTTTATGAGCGACCCAGAGTTTGGAAAACCATCAACTGCAGGGTAATGTATATCCAGATATCCAGATATACAGATACCCAGCTCTTTCTGACCCGCTGGTGCGTAAGTGCGTATGGCCGTAAAAAATGAAATGTTATCTCCTGCCCCGATATATACTCCTATAAGTGTTGGCGTTTCCATGCGGATGCTGGGTGTTGAACAAAGTAACACGCAGCTTGACATTCGCCTTGATATATCGAAGTCAACAGCCGGGGAAATGGGTGGGTCCTTAACGCAGCTGCGCCTGCACTAAAATAGTTGAAATTCGTTTCCTCTCTCTCTGGTTTTGTGGCTTACTGCAGTAACGGGAGATGGAAGGATCCTTGGGTTTCCAGATGATAGATGTGGCTGGGCTTCAATGTTGCAGGATAAAAGATGCACGGGATTTGGTGTGACAAAATGGAATATGCTGCTGGTTTTTTTTTAAAGAATTTTTTCATTTTACCATATATTTATTGAAATAACAAGAATATATCTTGTTGTTATAATATATTAAAATATATTTTTACAATTATCCTTCCTATTTTCTTAAACGATGATTAAGCAATATAGAAACCTAAATAACTAATTATTACCTTGGAGAAATAACTTATATTTTGCACTCCTCATTTGCTTTATTTTTTTCAGTGCCTTCATTCTTTTCTGGAGTAAATTAATTTCCGTTTTATTGCCTATTTATTGAATAAATAAAATAATGCCTAATAGAAATACATGTTTTTTACTATAAATATTGCAATTTTTTTGGAGCAAAAGACTTTAAAAAAATTAGGATACATATAAAAAGTCTTAACCACTTGTAAAAATTAGAAACTTCCCGAAATGCTTTCTTTGCTTTACTAGTGTATACATTCTTTTCTGAAATCAAGGACTTTCCTTTTTCCTTTTGAATAAATAAAATAATATATTAGTGAAAACAATTAAGTCTAGTTGTAAGGGTTAAACATTTTTTTTAACCTTTTTAATATCACACATATTAATGGAATAATTCGATCAATTAAGAAATACTGGCTATACCAACTAAACATCATTGAAAACTGCATTATTTTATGTATTCCTTCATCTTTACTTTCCCAGTGCATGCGTTCTTTTCTGGAATATTAATTAAGGGCCTGCCTGCTAAATGTCCCGACAATTGCCTCTGCTCAAAGTTATGCACCGGCGATAACGAGATATTTTGAGTGGGAAATGCTTCTGGTTGCCAACCTCAACTGTCACAGGAGTGACCCAACACCCACTCCGTCGACAAAGAACTTTGGCACGTTCTTGTGGTAGGTACAAATCCCAATCCCATCCCCCGACATCCTGAAAAGGAAGTCGTCTGTAGGTGGACGAGTGGGTTGGTTTTCTTGCCCAGCCAAAAGGAGCTCGCTCGTGTGGGTTGTATTTAAATGATTTCATTAGGGGCGCGCGTGTAGGGGTATCCCGGGAGTATCATCGCATGTAAGGCATTACCTTAACTCATTTATCACCACATTTAACAGCCCCAAATTCGGGACTCTGGACCGAGAAACCCCCAACCCCAAAAACCCCAATCTGGTGTGTAATCGAGCGCCCAGGCCTAAATCGCTTTATGTGACTTCCATACGTAAATATGTAAGAAGGGCCCGGGCTCAAGTCTTTTGTGCATGCGCTAGCGAAATTTGTTAATTTCATTTGCCCAGTTTGCACAGGACTCGCTTTCTTTTCGTGTTTTTGTTTCTGGCCCTTCCCTTTTTTTCCGCTTTTTGGCCCAGTCGTTGGCCCTTTTGCTCTTTTGTTTGCTCTGTGTGGGCAGAGCTCACTTGTAATTATGTTTGTCCTTTAATTGTGCTCATTATGCGTGTGCTGATTAGGCCATGCCCCAAGTGGCTCAATTAATGTGCATGCCACGATGCAAAAAATTCCCACAAACGCACACGGTTGTGCACTCAGCGAAATATGGTGTCCAATTAAATTCCACAACAGATTCCACAGTTCCCATGATAGGAAACTAGCTCTCAGATGTTGAAGTACTTTTTGTAATACATAAAATGTTATACAAATTTGTAAAATACACTTTTAACATATGAAAATGAATAGTCAGGCCTTACAGTAAGAGAATGTTTTTATTAGTTCTAGTTTAGAATTAAGAACTTCACCAGAATATTTTAAAAAGATATTTAAGCTCTTTTTGCAAACGTTGAAAGAATATTAAATTTTTTATAAATCAAATTATGCATGGTAACTAGTTTTTCTTTTAATTTAGAATGGAAAATTTCCTAACAATATTTTTTTAATAAACCTTTCCTTACCCTAAAAATAAACTGCCTTTTTGAGTGCATTCTACGTGCTTACCAGATGGTATAGTGTTTCCTTTTCTCAAATTCCTTTAAGTTTATTTGCCCAGAAAATGATATTTACTTGATCCAAAACAAAACCTCCACTGCTGTCCGCTTTGCCAGAGGGACAATACTTTGGGCAAACAGAATCAGACAGGAGCAAAACCCTTTTGGCACACAAAAGTGGCAAAATAATTGGAAATATGGTCGGTGGAAATGTTTGCCCGACATGAGCTGTCCAAAAAGTGAAAAGCAAATGGGCAAAATCAACTAAATTATTAACTGAGCAGGAGGAAAAGGTACGTTAGTAAATTCAGGTAGGGGTCATCATTTTTTTTTGCTTCCCAAAGTGAACATTTAATTCTATGAAAACGGTTGGCCAAGTCCGTATCCTTTGTCACTGATAATTGTATTGTTCGAAATAATAGAAAGGGTTGTGTAGGATATTTCTTGAAGGCCATAAGAAATGTAATCAGTTTTTATTAAATCATTCCAAGACCTGTTTGTTATATGGGAAAATATATTCAACGTTTCCTAGAAAGTCAATTTTAATGCAATTTGTTTTTTTTTTGCCTTCTTCAAACCTGTAAAAATTTTATCTCTTAGTGTGTATCAAACAAAAAGTCCTTGACTTGGCAAAAAGCTAGTGACTATCGCACCTTCAACACACACAAGTTCTGATATCACCGTTTGTGACAAAACAGTATTTTTCGATTTACAAAATACACTTTCGAAATTTTTCTATTGATTCATTGTTTCATTGATTCATTGATTCATTGATTCATTGATTCATTGATTCATTGATTTATTGATCCATTGATTCATTGATTCATTGATCATTGGTCATTGATTCATTGATTCATTGATTCATTGATTCATTGATTCATTGATTCATTGATCATTGATTCATTGATTCATTGATTAATTGATATATTGATTTATTGATTCATAGTTTCATTGATTCATAGTTTCATTGATTTATTGATTCATTGATTCATTGATTCATTGATTCATTGATTTATTGATTCATTGATTCATTGATTCATTCATTCATTGATTCATTGATTCATTGATTCATTGATTTATTGATTCATTGATTTATTGATTCATTGATTCATTGATCATTGATTCATTGATTTATTGATTTATTGATTTATTGATTTATTGATTTATTGATTTATTGATTTATTGATTTATTGATTTATTGATTTATGATTTATTGATTTATTGATTTATTGATTTATTGATTTATTGATTTATTGATTTATTGATTTATTGATTTATTGATTTATTGATTTATTGATTTATTGATTTATTGATTTATTGATTTATTGATTTATTGATTTATTGATTTATTGATTTATTGATTTATTGATTTATTGATTTATTGATTTATTGATTTATTGATTTATTGGTTCATTGATTCATTGATAATTGATTTATTGATTTATTGATTCATTGGTTCATTGATTCATTGATAATTGATTGAATTATCGATTCATTGAATGGAAGATTTATTAATTAATTGAATCGAATCATTGAATCGAATCATAGAATCGAATCATTGAATCATTTAACCATTGAAATTTTGCTATTTATAGCTGTTTTCCCGACAAACTAGCGCGCTTTTTCAAAAACGGTAGAACTAAAGTTTTATACATTGCGCTTCGTCACTACGTGGATTGCCGACCACAGTGAGGCTCTACCATTTTCGGCCTTATCACGCTCAACTGAAGGCAAATAGGCGGGCAATAAAAAATCTGGCCTCTTAATCAAATATTCAAAGTACAACAATCGGCCAAAAGGAGTATGAATAACAAGGTTATCGGCCTTCCGCCATTCCGGCATTGAGCATCGTTTTGCCAGACAATGCCAGTCTGGCCGGCAGTAAACTTGTACATATATAGAAGTCTAAGTATTTCGGCACAAATTGCTGCCAAATATGTGTATATTGTACAACATAAATAAGTTTCGCTCCGCCTTTTGGGCAGGCCCGAAGAACCAGCAGCTCAAGTGGTCCACTGAAATGTATGCAACAATAAAAATTTAGCGCGATTGTAATGAGCATTTTTATGCGAGTGGCCTGCCATTCTGGAGGTCGAAGTTGAGGCCGGCCAACGGGGCGTATGAATAACGAAACAGGCATTTAGCATGCCAGTGACGTAGGACGCGTTGGTCTATCGAGGGTCTTCATTTTTTTGCTGGGAGTTTTCCAAGTTTCCCTGGCAGCGGGATAAGTCGATAAGCTGGCCAGAAGATTTCCGTTTTTTACCTCAGCATTAAAAACTCATTTTGCGAAACTTTCTGAGGGACACCACAAAAAAAAGAGGATCAAAAGTCCCAGTCAATCGGCTTAATTTGTCACCACCACCAGAATCAGGAATATTTCACAAAAATTAAAAACAAAAGGCAGAGGAAAAAAAATCATCAAGAGATGGCTTGGCGTCTGCCAATAATGATTAAATATTTTTTATTGCAACGCCAACGCAGGCCCTAGGATTATGTCAGCTCATTAGCGTCACTTCTCATGGCAGATTCCCTGACATTTTAGTAGTACTGGCTCTGGCATGATTAGCTGTCCCGGCATATGGGTTTTTCGGGGGTGAGGGCGATGGAAATGGGGATGGGTGGGGCTGAAAATTAGCATGTGACTGGCTGCCATTTACGCGTTTTTAAGCACCGCCTAAGTCGGACCACTCCACGCAAAAAAAAGAGGGTCAGGGAGACGAGTCAGCTGTCATGTCGCATTTGGCTGCTGCTCGTTCCCATTTGGCTGCTGACATCCCCAGCCATGAATGCGCTTTACCAGCAAACCCTTCATCCGACAGAGGGACAGACCGACAGCCGAAAAGGGCGGCAGGTCACAACCCCTTTAAAACTCGGGGGCGATAGTTAAATATCCTTTAAAAATGATTAAAATATTTAAAAGAAAATTCCTAGATGGGAAATTTTCTGATAGTAACTACAAAAATATTAAACAAAGCTAAATTAAATATTATCTCTGTATTTATTTCTTGTTTTCAATAAAAAAATCTATTTAAAATTTGTTTTCCAAGTATTGTAATTACTTTACATAATACATGTAAAATACATATAACAACATTAATGTAAAATATAAAAACAACTGGTTTCTTTATTTTAGCTACTTTTAAGCATATATATCTTGTTTTCCTTCAAAAAAACAAAAACATTTTTTAATACTTTTATTTTTCTCATAAATCAAACCAAAAAGGGCATTTTAAACTGTACCACTTTCTCCACGAGTTTTTATTCACTTTACATTTACCTGAATGGCTTTCTCTTTTGGTTCGCCTCGTTTTTCTCCCTTTCGAGCGGTATGCATTGCCTAATTTAATTTGCTTTCACTCGAAAGAGGGACAGCAAACCGGCGACGCTGCCGCCTAATTTATTTCACCGCTAATTTGTATGAATTCCTCTTGCAGTCGCATTAGAGTGACTTGGTCTCATAAAAAAAAAGAAAAGAAAATGAAAAAATACCCGGTGTTCACCTGTCCTCTCTAATAGCCGTTGTTTATGTAGTTCCAGAGGGGGCTTCCTTCCTCCTGGGACTTTTATGCTTATTATTAAGTGTCTCGTCGTTGGCCTTTTTAGACATACACGCGAAAGTAATGAAAGCTACTACATACGTGGCTTCCAAATTATCTGAAATTATTTTAATGAAAAAAACTGGTTGTCTGTGCTGCAACTGATAAAGTTAAGAGCCGAGTTGATTTAATGGAAGCTTTGTAACTACTACTCGGAGGCTAATAAAGCTGCATTTTGGATTACCCTTTAGATGGTTTCTCTATGATACTAACTAATAATTGAATCTAATATGCAAGTGCTTTCGTCACCCGAGTGACCCGATTTATGTGCTCTGTTGGCGATGTCCTTGGTGTCAGCTAAATCGTCGCATTTGACGATTAATCTGTCTGCGTGGAGGTGGTTTTCCGATTTATGACCGCTTTGTTCTCACATGTGTAAGTCCTATGTGAGCCCTAACTGGTGACTAATAAATCAAGATAGTCCTTTACAATAATGGTATTTGGTTGGCGTTAACTAAGATGTGGTACTTATTATTTTTGATTTTTTTTTAGTTTGTATCAATAAAGTTATTTTAGTACGAAGTATTTACAGCAACCAGTTTTTTAGGTTTTGTATTTTTTTATTTACTTGGTTACTATATCAATTTTTTAAATATTTTCTATTTTTATTTTTACAGAGAAATTAATCCATGGTAAATTTACGTTACATTGCGTTGAATTATTTATTATTTATTGTGAGGAGTTGAATAACTCCCCACAAATAGAAGCAGCAGCAGATGGCCGGCCGCTTACCAGATACGCGGCGAAGTCGCGTAGTAACGGCGCGGCGAGGAGAACGCGAGAGTTTGGAGACCAAGGGTGGAGATCGAGAGAGTTTGGAGACCAACGAAGGAGAGCGAGAGAGTTTGGAGACCAATGAAGGAGAGCGAGAGAGATTGGAGACCAAGGATGGAGATCGAGAGAGAATGGAGACTTCGCGGGCAGAGCAAGAGTGCCGTATGCAAAAGGGGATAACGGAACTCCACCGGACTTTGGACTCTCCCGTGAACTTTGGACCGGGAGAGGAAGTGCCACATCTCGGCAGTGGAGCGGCACACAGGCGTGCCACAAGCGGCCCGGGAATCAGCGGGACTGCAGCAGTGGGCGGAGCATCTATGGGAAGCGGTACGTGAAGGAGAAGTGGGTCATCCAGGAGGCACGGACTTTAAACCCAGAGTGGAGAGATCCAGCGGGCCGTGCGCAAAAGGGAAATAACGGTTCCCGGAGGCCCTATATAAGGCCGCAGAGCGCTGGCAGCTGGATCAGTCGATCACGAGGAGTCAAACCTTCAAGATCAATTAAAGTACCAAGTAAACAGTCAGTCAAGCAAATAATCTACGAGGGAGCTACAACCAAGCGAGTCGTCGGAAGCAGCGCCGTGGGAAGCATACAAGGAGCAAGATCGCCACGTCGAGACGTTCGGGATTAGGACATCAGGAATCTCCGAATTGAGACACAGGTGGCTGAGTTCTGAAAGGCATCACGCGGCTAAGTCAAGGCGTTTGTTTTCTAACTTTGTCACGACCACACCCTGGCGAGTCGCCCGGCGGGTCTGTCAGAGACAAGCAAAAGAGTCCTACGACGAAGAGCCGTCAGCTTGGGGAGGAAAGTTGTCTGCGACCCAGCGTACCTTGCCCGACCAAGCAGGACCTGGCGTGACGGACGAGCGGTAGATCGATTTGCGGTTTCAAGAGGCGGCAGCCTGGAGAGCCCTGCGATTACCGGCGAAGTTCCCGAGCAGCGACCGCCCAGCTCCCCGAGCGCCAGAACAACGAGATACTGGTCAGAAGACAGCGCAGAGGACATCGACAGCGACGCCAGCAGACATTTCCGGCAGCCACGTTACCATCGCCGCGCGGAGCTCATTGGGGAGCGCAGGAGCGTCGCGGACGTCACGCATCAGGGTGAAGCCGGGTGGAACGTTCGTCTGCGCTAGCCGTAAAGCGAAGTGAACCGCTAGACAGCCTCCGGGCGGCAGCTTTGACTGTCAGCGCGAACTGAGCAAGAACCTAGCGGGACCGTCCGGGACAGAGCAAGGGACAGGTATTGCCTCGAAAGGCGTCAGCCTGGAGAGCAAGGCTTGTTCACCCTAGTCTGAGAACGGTGACGCTTCCCTAAGCCCACAAGGCCGAACTCTCTGCGGGTCTAAGGCGCAACAAGCGACCCCGAGGCAACGCGTCGGCGGGCAAGCAGAGGCGGCCACTACGAGCGTCCCGAGACCCAGGATCCAGAGAAGGACGAGTCAACGCGTCGAGGAGCCAGAAAGAGGAGCGCCAGCAGCCGGCGGAACCAGAGCCAAGAGATACCGAAGCCAGCCCAGCCACACACCCGCTGTACTAATACCACGAGAATAAATCCCACTGTTACCATTTGAACACTTTGTTTTCTCACTGATCTACGGGCAATCACGTCATATAAATTTGGTGGGACGAACGCACAATCTTCTGAGCTAGCCGCACGAATCTCGTAGCGAGCAGACACACAAAATCAGTTCGTTACATCTGGCGCCCAACGTGATTGTCCCAACAGTGAGAACAGCACAGTAAAAATGGGAAAGAAGTGGATTTACCGCCTCAAGAAGGAAGACTTCGCCCATGTCGCACAGAGGCTCAATGTCGCCCTGGAGGGCAGGCTAGACGACATGAGGAAGGCACTATCG
The DNA here is from genome assembly GCF_043229965.1 of Drosophila suzukii. Lineage (NCBI taxonomy): Eukaryota > Metazoa > Arthropoda > Insecta > Diptera > Drosophilidae > Drosophila > Drosophila suzukii. The sequence continues at coordinate 5,398,610 of NC_092085.1, forward strand.
GAATACTACTCCGAAACAGAGAATGATCCACAACTCGTCGACATCTGGGCCGAGCTGGAGGCAACATACTACGACAGAGCTGGCCCAAGCATTACGCTAACGAACACTGAAGGGGACAACTTTGTGGCAAGCCTGAGCATTGACAACATGCAAAAAGAGGCCCACAGGAGAGAATCAAGCCAAGAAAAGAAAGCAGCAGCGCTAACCCCGAGACCAAGCCAGTCGGACTATGCAAAGGTCGCTAAACAGGTCCGTGAATGGTCGTTCAGGTTCGACGGGGCGGAAAAACCATTCGAGTTCCTGGAGCAAGTAGAATGGTCCGCCAACACGTACGGTTTGGAGCTCGATATGATCCCTCGAGCGATGCCGGAGTTGCTAAAAGGAAGGGCTTTGAAATGGTTCATCGCCAAAAATAAGCAGTGGAGAACTTGGGCAGAATTCATTGAAAGTTTCCACACATATTTCCTGCCAAGAGATTTCTTCACCAGGCTGGCGGACCAGGTTCGGCAAAGGAAGCAAGGCTTCAGCGAGTCATTCAAGGACTACATGATCGACATGCAGACGATGGTGAGGCCACTTAATTACTCCGCTAAAGAGACCCTAAGGATCATCAAGGAAAACTGCACCCCTAGTCTAAGGATCTTCCTAAGGGCATACAAAGTGTCGGACCTGGACACGCTGATGATATTAGCAGACGAGTACGAAGAACTTGAAAAGGAACGGGAAGTTTTCGCACAGGAGAACAAGTTCTCAAGGACCAAGTCGGCGTCACCAACACAGGTGACATGCAGAAGATGCGAGGAGACAGATAACCAGGACATACGAGGAAACGACCAATGGTCACCACCACACCAAGCCAGACGACAGCAGGCAACAGACGCACCACGCGGAGGTCATGGGACACCACCCCACAGCAACAGAGACAGCCAAACAATACCTTGTGGAGGCCGCCAAGCAACACACAGAGGCCACAAGATGCCACCCATATCACAGACCCGCAGGAGGCCTGTCGGAAATGCGGTGGGAACGGACACTGGGCTAGAGGATGTCGTAACCAGCGGCTGCTGTTTTGCTGGATATGCGGCAAGGTGGGTGTTAGGAGCGTCGATTGCTGCCAACGATCGGGAAATGGCCAGCGATCTCAGCCGCAGAGAGGCGAGCGGGGATCGCACAATGCCACCTCTCCAAACTAACGGGCGAGCTAATCGAGGAGGAGCAGCAGTTGTCCGCAGCTGTGATGATTGGTGGGAACAGCTACAACGCCACAATCGACACCGGAGCAACGGCAAGCTTCGTTAGCAAAGAATTGGCGGACAATATTGCTGCTCTAGGAAAGATTACAAGGACGAGTCGGCAAGTTAGGTTGGCAGATGGAAAGGCGGCGGAATTAATGCGCAGCTCGAGGTGGAGGTCAAATTCGGCAACAAACAAGTGACCATGAGTCTGTTGATTTTACCCGGGGTAGTGGATCCATTAGTGTTGGGATGGAACTTCCTGAAAGAAGTCGAAACCGAGATAAGGTGTGCTGGATACGAGATAATAATACCAGCCAGGAACCGACACAATGGATGGCTCGTGGAGAAGCTATCAGTAGCAGGCGTTCAACAAGTAAACGAGTTGGACGATACTACAGCGTTCCTTGAAGCAGAGCTGGCAGACTTCAGCACAATGACGGGAACATCGAATACGGCAGAAAACTAGATCAAAACAAGGAAGAACGCTATAGTCGAGTACCTCGACTATCAGATACCCGTTACTCAGCTAAATAGGGATATGCAAGTAGCAAAGCGAGATTAAAATGCGCCACCTACCGGCGGTATACAGATTTAAGCGTTATGGGCGTTAGAGTGGGCGTGGCAAACTTTTTTTTGGACCAATCGATAGGTATTGACAAGACCAATACATTTCAGTTAAATTTGTTTATCTAGCATGAAAATTGTGGGCGACACAGGTTTTCGCGGTTTGTGGGCGTTAAAGTGGGCGTGGCAAACTTTTTTTTGGGTCAATCGATAGGTATTGATGAGAACAATACATTTCAGTTAAAATTTTCTATCTAGCATCAAAACTGTATGAGCCACAGTTTTGGGCGGTTTGTGGGCGTTAGAGTGGGCGTGGCACTCTACTGAAACAAACTTGCGCTGCGCAGGAATCTCAGGAATCTGCGTGCCTAATCCCAGTATTGTAACTATCATAGTTTCCGAGATCTCAGCGTTCATACGGACAGACGGACAGACGGACAGACGGACATGGCTAGATCGACTCGGCTAGTGATCCTGATCAAGAATATATATACTTTATGGGGTCGGAAACGCTTCCTTCTGCCTGTTACATACTTTCCGACGAATCTATTATACCCTTTTACTCTACGAGTAACGGGTATAATGAAGGATGACAAGCCAATCAAGCAGAGATACTACCCCAAGAACCCAAAAATTCAAGGGGAAATCAACGCAAAGGTGGACGAGCTTCTCCAAATGGGGTTCATAGAGCATTCAAAGAGCCCATACAGCTCCCCCATCGTGATGGTGAAAAAGAAGACAGGCAAGTGGAGACTGTGTGTCGACTTCAGGCAGATCAACGCGAAGTCAGTGAAGGATGCCTACCCAATGCCCCGCATAAACTACATCCTAGATCAACTAAGAGAAGCGCGGTACATCAGCAGTTTGGACCTGAAGGAAGGATACTGGCAGATCCCACTAGAAGAAAGTAGCAGGCAATATACAGCATTTACGGTACCAGGCAAAGGTCTGTTTCAGTGGAGGGTAATGCCGTTCGGACTTCACTCGGCGTCGGCAACGTTTCAGCGAGTCTTGGACCAAGTAATTGGCCCCGAGATGTCACCTCACGCATTCGCTTACCAGGATGACATAATAGTGATCGGTCGCACGCTGGAAGAACACAAAAGAAACCTGAAGGAAGTGTTCCGGCGTCTAAAGGAGGCAAATCTGAGGCTGAATCCAGAAAAATGCCAATTCTTCAAAAAGGAGCTGCTGTACCTGGGTCACCGAGTGACTAGCGAGGGAATAGGAACAGATCCAGAAAAAGTAGCCGCCATCGCCGAACTAGAACCGCCATCGACTGTCAAAGAGCTCCGACAATACCTAGGAGTAGCGTCGTGGTACCGCCGGTTTCTACCAGATTTCTCCAGAATCGTCAATCCCCTGAACGACCTGCTGCGCAAAGGCAGTAAGTGGGAGTGGACACCAGAGCACCAGATGGCGTTTGAGGAGGTTAAGGCAAGACTCGTGGCAGATCCAGTGCTAGCATGCCCGGACTTCAGTAGAACTTTCATCCTGCAAACAGACGCCAGCGACTACGGCATCGGAGCGATACTGACCCAGGACACCGAAAAGGGCGAAAGAGTAATCTCCTACTCGAGCCGAACACTGAACGGCGCGGAAAAGAACTACTCGACAACGGAGAAGGAGTGCTTGGCGATCGTCTGGGCGATCCGGAAGCTCAGGCCATATCTGGAAGGTTACCACTTTAAGGTAGTAACCGACCACATGGCCCTGAAGTGGCTCAACAGCATCGAAAGCCCTTCAGGAAGGATCGCCAAATGGGCCCTGGAGCTAAAACAGTACGACTTTGAGATAGCGTACAGAAAGGGTCAGCTAAACGTGGTGGCCGACGCATTATCAAGACAACCACTACCGGAAACGCTACGAGGTTTAAAGGAGGCATCGGCAACTACAGCTTCAGGAGGGTGCAGCTGGATCAAGGACATGGGCGAAAAGATAAAGACCCAACCGCAGAAGTACCCGGACTATGTTATGGATGGTGAGACACTGTACAGAAACGTACCTCACCGAGCAGGCAGTGAAGACGTCGCGTCATGGAAGATGTGCGTCCCGAAGTCGCTACGAGAAACAGTGTTGAGGGAAAACCACGACGCACCGTCCGCGGGACACGTAGGAAGCCGAAGGACAATTGCACGGTTCGCAGCCCGATACTACTGGCCAGGCATGCATAGAGACGCCCGAGCCCACGTACGAAAATGCGAGATTTGCATGCGGTTTAAGCCCAATCAGATGCAGGCGGCTGGGAAGATGTTGACCCAAGTGCCGGAGGAACCATGGGCCACGGTATGTGCAGACTTCGTTGGACCCCTACCAAGATCTAAGCACGGGAACCAAATGCTGCTGGTCATGATAGACAGGTTTTCGAAATGGACGGAACTGGTGCCCCTACGCAGTGCGACGGCAGAGTCGCTCAAGAAGGCATTTAGGGAGCGCATAGTCGCAAGGTACGGGGTCCCGAAGGTGGTCATAACGGACAATGGAGTACAGTTTGCAAGCCGCATATCTAAAAATTTCCTGGCTGAGATGGGTATCAGTCAACAATTCACCGCGCCATACACACCACAAGAGAATCCAACCGAACGAGCAAGCAGAACGGTCAAGACCATGATTGCGCAGTTCGCAGGGCAGGACCAGAGAAACTGGGACGAGAAGTGGCCGGAGATTATGCTAGCAGTGAACACGAGCACATCGGAATCCGCCGGCCATACACCGGCGTTTCTTACCCAGGGAAGGGAACCACGTCTACCCAGCAGCCTATACGATAAGGAAACCCTAGGAACCGGACGAGCTACGGAGACCCCTGAGGAAAATGCCAACAAACTAAGAGAGGTATTCGAGATCGTGCGGCGAAATATGGAAAAGGCGTCCCAGGACCAAGCCAGACACTACAATCTGAGAAGGAGACAGTGGTCACCAGCGGTGGGCGATATAGTGTGGGCCAAGGAACATCACCTGTCCAAAGCGGCAGAAGGATTCGCTGCAAAACTAGCCCCGAGGTACGATGGCCCTTACCAGGTGGTAGATTTCGTCTCTCCAGTGATCTGCAAAATTCGCCACACACAGTCGAAGAAAGAAAGGACAGTTCACGTTGGCGAGCTCAAGCAACAACAAAACGAGCAGACAGCAGAAACGTCAGGTACGAGGCGACAGGATTAGGCGTCAGGCCGAAGCGAGAGTCATCAATACGCCACACGGAAAGGACAATCAGCGTAGCACAAGGACATGGATAAGGATTTCACGTTGATCCAGTCTGCGAGGCTACAGGATTATGCGGCAGGCCTAAGCGAGAGTCATCCACAAGCCACGCAGAAAGATCAACCATAAGGATAGGTCGCAAGGACATGGATAAGGAATTCACATTGATCCAGTCTGCGAGGCCACAGGATTATGCGTCAGGCCTAAGCGAGAGTCATCCACACGCCACGCAGAAAGGACAATTACAAGGATAGGTCAGAAGGACGTGGATAAGGATGGATGGGGATCCAACCGCAAGGCATCAGGATTCAGCGTCGGGCAGTGGCCAGAGTCATCCGCGTTTACGCCAGGCAGAAGGGACACTTACGAGGACGTCGGGCAGTGGCCAGAGTCATCCGCGTTTACGCCAGGCAGAAGGGACACTTACGAGGACGAGGACACAAAGACACGGGTAACATGTAGGGATCCAACCGCAAGACACGGGTAACATGTAGGGATCCAACCGCAAGGCATCAGGATTCAGCGTCGGGCAGTGGCCAGAGTCATCCGCGTTTACGCCAGGCAGAAGGGACAATTACAAAACATCATAAGGATACGGATAACATGTAGGGATCCAACCGCAAGGCATCAGGATTCAGCGTCGGGCAGTGGCCAGAGTCATCCGCGTTTACGCCAGGCAGAAGGGACACTTACAAAACATCATAAGGATACGGGTAACATATAGGGATCCACCCGCGATGGCAACAGGATTCAGCGTCGGGTAGTTGCCAGAGTCATCCGGGTTTAGGCCAAGCGGGAAGGAAACGGACAAGGTCGACAAAATAGTAGCGAAAGCACATCACGTACCCAAAGGACCCCGAAGGATACCCTAAGTGTGCCCGAAATATACCCGAAGGACACCCCAACAACACTTCTAAAGGATACCCAAAGGACACCCGAAGGATACCCTAAGTGTGCCCAAACTATACCCGAAGGATACCCAAAGGACACCCGAAGGATGCCCTAAGTGTGCCCAAAGGATACCCAAAGGACACCCGAAAGATACCCTAAGTGTGCCCAAACTATACCCGAAGGATACCCTAAGTGTTCCCAAACTATACCCGAAGGACGCCCCAACAATACCTCTAAGTGTACCCAAAGGACACCCGAAGGATACCCTAGGGATAGCCCAACGATCCCCAAGGATACCTAAGGATACCCCAATAGGACTCGAAAGACACCTCAAGGATACCCCAATAATAAGCCAAGGACACCAAGGATACCAACCAGGAACGCCCCGAAGCAAGGTGTAGGCCCAAGGACAACTTCCAAGAATACTCACCAAAGGTGATCAAGTTAATTACGGAACCGGGAGGTACAACGCACCGCAGCATCCAGAGGGCCACGGTGATCTGAGGGAATACAACATGTGGTTTACGAAGAAAGGGGGAAGACGGTACAGCAAAGAGAGCTGTACCGTAAGAGAGCGAGCGCCTCAAAGAAAGGACATAACGGTATCGGGCAAAAGGAAGGCGCGCAACCGAGGTTTCATGTATGGGGAGCCTGGCGACGGTCGAGCACTAAAATTCAGAACACCATCATGAGCACACGCGTCACCAGAGCCGAAGCACGCAGGAGGATGGCGGCCCTCCAGGAACCTCGCCCGGGGCAAGGATGGTCGGAGACCCGACCTACCCGAGCTCCGCGGCGGGCCCTGGAGCGGACTCGAGACGAGGACTCCGCACCGGAACCCGCGGTGAGCGACGACAGCGACGTGGAGGTGATCGGCGACCCCGCCGTCGAGGAGAGAGAGTGGCGACTCCGGAAGGCGGCGGCGGGCGGTCGGATACCGCGCGGGACGACGGACGTCGGAGGAGAGGAACTCCCGAGGAGCCACTCGGAGGCGGTTTGTCGGGCCACCGAGGAGTCTCAGAAGCGGTTCCGAGACCGGGAGCCGTCGGACGAGGAGCAGCAACGGTCGACGGAGGAGGAGGCGAGAAGGCAGGCGCGGCTGCGGCAGGACCACGAGGCGGCGGCGGCGCGGTGGCATGCCCGCTTGCGAGAGGCGGAGGAAGAAGAGCGACGGCTGTGGGAGGTGCCACTCACCCCCAGATACGCGGCCGAGGAACCCAGCCCGAGGGACGAGGACGAGGACGAACCACGCGCGCCATCCCCTCCGCGGTGGTTACCCGAGGTGCCACCCACTCCCCGCTACGAGGGGGAGTGGCTCACGGACGGCGCTCGAGACGGCGACGATGGAGCACCGTTGGCCACGCCGCCGTGGAGGCCGGCCCGGCCACCCACGCCGCGATACACGGAGCCACGACGACCGGAGGAGCAGACGCCGAGCGAGGAGTCGACCGCGCAGCCGACGCCGCAATCGCAGGAGGAGGACGTCCACCAGGCAAGGGCGGACGAGCCGTCGGTGGTGCGGACGGAGGTGCCAGCCGCGCACGTGAGCCACAGCACACGGGCGTTCGAGGCCGAGGGCATGCGGTGGCGGCAGCAGACGGTGACATGGACGTGGCCCGAGGGGCCCGCGACAGGACCGACGAAGGAGGTGCCCAGGATATGGGAGGAGGGGGCACCCAAGTTGAACCCTCGGGACCCCCGGACGAGGAGCCGACAGGATGCATGGGTCCCGCCGACACCAAGCACGGGCCCGCCAACACCGGCGACGACGGCAACGACGGGGGAGGCGGAGTCGCTGGAGAAAGGACCATGGGTGTGGCCCGAGCCACCGGCCACCCAAAGGCCTCCGCTGCAGCGACAAAATTCGACGCCCGGATCGGCGCCGGAGGAAAGCGGTTGGCGCGAGGTCGCCAGGAGCGAGTCGCCGGTGGGTATCGAGGAAGCACCCGCGGTCGCGACGGCACGGCGGAAGGGCGGCAGGCGGTGCGTCCCGGTCTGCGAAGGCGGGAGGAGGTACCGGGTGAGGCTCGGATAAATAAATCGGATAAATAAATGAAAAAAAAAATCACAAAAACAACACAAGGGTTTTCCAAAGCAACAAGAGAAGGGGTACGGGGCCAAGAGTTTGATTGGGGTGGCTGGAAGAAGAACGGGGCATGCATGGGCCACTCCAGCAACCTGTAAGTCAAATGGTTTTAGTCCAGGAAGAAATAATGAACGTCAATTACTTACCTGCTGTCCCGGTTGCAAAGTGAATGCGAAGTCCTCTCCGCACCCGCTCTCGAGAGCTGCCAATATGGAGTCCGATGCAGCCGATAGAGGACGAGTGAAGGGCGAGAGAGGACGAAAGGAGAGAGATGGATAAGATGAGAAGGAGTAGAGGAAATGTAAAAGGAACTTACCCATGAAAAATTGCAAAATCACCACGAGCCAGGGAAGGGGGCGCCTCGATAGGCGATCGATTGGCACTGGACGATAGTGCGATCGATGGGCACACGACAATGGAAATATCGGCCAAGGTGGAAATATCGCAAACGAGCAGGTGGCAAAGCCGCACCGTCGGTATCGATATGCGAATAAATATCGATCACGCACGAATGGTGTGACCAGGCGGAGGAAACATGGAAAGGAGTGAGACGCAGCAATGAGCAGCGAGCTGGGGATCGATAGCCCAGGAGTATCGATGTCCCAGTGGGAACACAGGAAATATCGGCGCGGGAGATTTAAAGTTGCTACGAGGCGGATGACCCCCGCTGTAGAAACTCAAGGGAGTTACGAGCGTCGAGGGAGCATCGAGGGAGCAACGAGGGAGCGCCGCGGGAATCACAAGGACTCAAAGGCTAGGATAAGCAAGGAAACGCCGGAGAGTAGGAACCAGTCTTAAATGTTTCCCGAAGTAAGGGGGGAATGTGAGGAGTTGAATAACTCCCCACAAATAGAAGCAGCAGCAGATGGCCGGCCGCTTACCAGATACGCGGCGAATTCGCGTAGTAACGGCGCGGCGAGGAGAACGCGAGAGTTTGGAGACCAAGGGTGGAGATCGAGAGAGTTTGGAGACCAACGAAGGAGAGCGAGAGAGTTTGGAGACCAATGAAGGAGAGCGAGAGAGATTGGAGACCAAGGATGGAGATCGAGAGAGAATGGAGACTTCGCGGGCAGAGCAAGAGTGCCGTATGCAAAAGGGGATAACGGAACTCCACCGGACTTTGGACTCACCCGTGAACTTTGGACCGGGAGAGGAAGTGCCACATCTCGGCAGTGGAGCGGCACACAGGCGTGCCACAAGCGGCCCGGGAATCAGCGGGACTGCAGAAGTGGGCGGAGCATCTATGGGAAGCGGTACGTGAAGGAGAAGTGGGTCATCCAGGAGGCACGGACTTTGGACCCAGAGTAGAGAGATCCAGCGGGCCGTGCGCAAAAGGGAAATAACGGTTCCCGGAGGCCCTATATAAGGCCGCAGAGCGCTGGCAGCTCGATCAGTCGATCACGAGGAGTCAAACCTTCAAGACCAATTAAAGTACCAAGTAAACAGTCAGTCAAGCAAATAATCTACGAGGGAGCTACAACCAAGCGAGTCGTCGGAAGCAGCGCCGTGGGAAGCATACAAGGAGCAAGATCGCCACGTCGAGACGTTCGGGATTAGGACATCAGGAATCTCCGAATTGAGACACAGGTGGCTGAGTTCTGAAAGGCATCACGCGGCTAAGTCAAGGCGTTTGTTTTCTAACTTTGTCACGACCACACCCTGGCGAGTCGCCCGGCGGGTCTGTCAGAGACAAGCAAAAGAGTCCTACGACGAAGAGCCGTCAGCTTGGGGAGGAAAGTTGTCTGCGACCCAGCGTACCTTGCCCGACCAAGCAGGACCTGGCGTGACGGACGAGCGGTAGATCGATTTGCGGTTTCAAGAGGCGGCAGCCTGGAGAGCCCTGCGATTACCGGCGAAGTTCCCGAGCAGCGACCGCCCAGCTCCCCGAGCGCCAGAACAACGAGATACTGGTCAGAAGACAGCGCAGAGGACATCGACAGCGACGCCAGCAGACATTTCCGGCAGCCACGTTACCATCGCCGCGCGGAGCTCATTGGGGAGCGCAGGAGCGTCGCGGACGTCACGCATCAGGGTGAAGCCGGGTGGAACGTTCGTCTGCGCTAGGCGTAAAGCGAAGTGAACCGCTAGACAGCCTCCGGGCGGCAGCTTTGACTGTCAGCGCGAACTGAGCAAGAACCTAGCGGGACCGTCCGGGACAGAGCAAGGGACAGGTATTGCCTCGAAAGGCGTCAGCCTGGAGAGCAAGGCTTGTTCCCCCTAGTCTGAGAACGGTGACGCTTCCCTAAGCCCACAAGGCCGAACTCTCTGCGGGTCTAAGGCGCAACAAGCGACCCCGAGGCAACGCGTCGGCGGGCAAGCAGAGGCGGCCACTACGAGCGTCCCGAGACCCAGGATCCAGAGGAGGACGAGTCAACGCGTCGAGGAGCCAGAAAGAGGAGCGCCAGCAGCCGGCGGAACCAGAGCCAAGAGATACCGAAGTCAGCCCAGCCACACACCCGCTGTACTAATACCACGAGAATAAATCCCACTGTTACCATTTGAACACTTTGTTTTCTCACTGATCTACGGGCAATCACGTCATATAAATTTGGTAGGACGAACGCACAATCTTCTGAGCTAGCCGCACGAATCTCGTAGCGAGCAGGCACACAAAATCAGTTCGTTACATTATATTAAATAGTTATTTTCATTATCTACACATGTACTTATTTACATGTTTTTTCATTATTTTTACATTTGATTTCTACACAGTACTGACCTTTTTTTTAAAGCGCGTCCTAAAGCTTTAGGCAAGTTTTAAGACATAGATGGCGCAAAAAATATTCGGAACTGAAAGTAAAGCAAACTTTAGGGATGTTTTAAAAAATTTGTCTTCAAGAGAGATTTACAAAGAAGTATGACATTTTTCACAAGGGGTTTTATCGGGGGTTTTACCAAAAAATCGGCAAAAATTAATGTGTTCAGCTCGTAATCACAATCGATTGGAAATTCTTTTACGAACTCAACACGATATGACATTCCATGTTTGGTCAATTTTTTGCTATGTTTTGGACTAAATACTTATTTTTTTGGGTGCAAAATTTGGATAGCGAACTAATAGCCTTTTCCATCTCTACTTTTTGTCAAAAAAATTGACCAAAATAAATAATTCCAAATTGGTTTTTCAATAATTAATTTATTAAAAATATCTAAACTATTAAAAACAAAGGTGATATTATGTTTATAAACAGGTGAGAGTTACTGCCAACGTCACAACGTCATATTTTTTCCAGCTAAGAGATATGCAAATAGATTGCCAGCATCTCATTAAAAGGCATTTCAGCTAACCACCTTGCAAAACCTGGGGATCTATTATACCACCGCAGTCTGTGGCTGCCCTGTTCGGTTACCCCTGCCCCATCGGCAGTTGAAGGCAAATGCAGCAGGGTGACACGTGTTAAGAAATTCCGCACATGGCAACTGGACGGCAGTTGAAATGCCACATAGCAGCAGCCAAATGGACAGGGGACATCGCACTGGGGTCTCATCCATATGCACAACATGGGAGATCCTCGGACTCGGACCAGAGACCCTTTTACTTGTTTCGTAACAAATGACTAACAACATGGCCAAGTGACTGGGCAGCGACAATCGCAGCTAGATAAACAGCCCCAGCTGCAGCGTGGATGCATGAGATGCACTCGAACTCGAACTCGTATTCGTATTCGTACTTGTATCTGCATCTGGATCTGAATCTGTATCTGTATCTGGAGCTGGGCACCTGTGGATCTGCACAGCGGGCCGATTAGTCGAAATGATGATCAAAGTGCTGAAGCATGGGATTGGGTCCAAGGGGCAGCCCCATCCCAATCCCAATCCCCATCCACATCCATTGATTGCGTGTGGCAAAGAAACGCCACAGCGGGCCACTTTGGATCGGCAGGAAGCGCCTTCTGGGGCGCTTATCGCGATCGTTCTTATCTTCTGGAGAATCGCCCAGTGGTCAGCAGTATGAATCGCGATTCTCCAGCTTAATATTCAATTTGTGCCTGCGTTTGTTGAGCAGGCCCACGCCGGCCAGGATGCCATGTATTTGTATATTGAAAATTGCCTCCAATCCGCTGGCGGCCTAAACTATTTCCCCACTTTTCCTCGTCTGCGGATGCCAAAATCCTGGAACTTACACAGGTCTGCAGTTGTCAGCCGTTGCAGAGAGAGAAATTATATAAATTATGGGCTTAATTAGAGGGATTAAGAAGGGGAGCGTTCAAAGGGGAAATCATCTTATCACTAGATCAGGGAATCTTAGGGATAACAAGATTGTAAGTTATAGATATGACTATGCTTGTGAGGACTTGGAATGTTTTTATATCATTAACCATATCATCAACAATTTGAGCTGAACAAGATTAAAGTAATCTGAAATATTGGATTGAATTTAATTTGTTTCTGCTCTATTGTTAATAAAAGTTATGAAGTCTTCAGAATAGGATACTTAGAGTTATGATATATAAAATGATAAATTTCCATTTTACACCCCCTTTTTGGGACAGTGTGGCCAGGCAATCAGCGACCAAAGGCAGGCACGTAGCTCGGCTTCCGCGCCGCGCAACTTGTTGCTGTAACACTTCATTTATTTTGATAACCATAAGATTGCCAATAAAAATTGCATGCCCAGCTGATGCTCTACTCTAGTCCGCTATGGGATCCTCCTTCCTCCAGACAACCCTTAGTCTGTAGTTGCTTGATTGAAATTGCAACTGTCTGGCGAGGGAGGGGGGGATTCGGATGGGATCGAGGTTGGAGGATGGTGGATGTCTTGCGGCCAGATTTGTAACGCATTTCCATTTTGGCGGTCAGTGTCAGTGGAGGAGCGCTCCGAAGTTGACAACCGATACGATACGGTTCAGGGCCATTGCATCGAAACGAGGATTAGGTGGGCCAGCTCGCTGCCAGTGCAAGTCCACTTAAAAATTATCGCAGGTCTGGCTAAGTAATTTAAAGTTTTAAGATTTCACCACTATCGAAAGGGAGATAATATGGTATAGGAACGGAATTATTCAACTGTGATAAAAGCTCTTTAAATACTTAGCACTTCTTATTACCACTTATGATTTTAGATTATTTATAGAGAAAATAAAGAAAGACTAAAGTAAATTCTTAAGAAATATATTCCTAAAAGGGTTATGAAGAAATCAAAACATGATCTATGAATATCAAACTTGAAACCCCGTTTTAAGGAAACCTCTTATTTATTTTTATACCCGTTACTCGTAGAGTAAAAGGGTATACTAGATTCGTCGGAAAGTATGTAACAGGCAGAAGGAAGCGTTTCCGACCCCATAAAGTATATATATACTTGATCAGGATCAGGATGTCCGTCTGTCCGTCTGTCTGTCCGGATGAACGCTGAGATCTCGGAAACTATGAGAGCTAGGCTATTGAGATTTGGCGTACAGATTCCTGAGCTTCTTACGCAGCGCAAGTTTGTTTCAGTAGACTGCCACGCCCACTCTAACGCCCACAAACCGCCCAAAACTGTAACTCCTACAGTTTTGACGCTAGATATAAAATTTTAACTGAAATGTATTGTTCTCATCAATACCTAACGATTGACCTAAAAAAAGTTTGCCACGCCCACTTAAACGCTCACAAACCTCGAAAACCTGTGACGCCCACAATTTGCATGCTAGATAAAAAATTTTAACTGAAATGTATTGGTGTCGTCAATACCTATCGATTGATCCAAAAATAAATTTTCCACGCCCACTCTAACGCCCTTAACGCTTAAATCTGTCTACCGCCGGTAGGTGGCGCATTTTAATCTCGCTTTGCTGCTTGCATATCTCCATTTCCCTTTGAGTAACGGGGATCTGATAGTCGAGGTACTCGACTATAGCGTTCTTCCTTGTTAAACATGAAACCCCCACATTCTCCTTATAAGTTCTTTCACTCCCTTTTGAAGACGATTGAAAGTTAGGACCGCTGACAGATCCGCAAATCACTGGAGTGGCGGGTGTAACTGTTTTCGGGAACCAGTGACATGGTCGTAAGATAACGTTTATGTACGATACCTCGGCCTGTGCCCAGATACTTCGATACTGCTCCTTTTAAGGCCAAAAGGCTTATCTGGGGGCCTGGCCAAAAGGCAGTCCATGGCCTGCAGCTGTGCTTTTTGGTCTCTTCGGGGGCTACAGATACCCCTTAACCCAGTGACTTTGGCTAAGATCATCGTCATGCCATCCGCCACATTTTGTTGGCAATTTTTCAGTCACTGATTCGTTGGTCGTTCTCTTCGTGTGACTTAGTTTTCTGCACGAGGTCATCATTTTCCCCCGCCTTTTGGCCCATTGTGGAAATGGGCTGGGAAAGCGGGCAAGAGGCGAAGTCTTTGCGGTTTCTGCCCACCCGCAACTACAACTCTACGTATCTATCTATCTGACTATCCGACTGTCTCTGAAATGTTTGTCTTGCCTCGTTTTGTGCCTTTTTGTCTTGTTTTCCTTTTTTTTTTTACTATTTTTTTGTTGGGCATTTTTATCTATTGCCGCGCACGTCGGGTCACATTAACGGGGCTTTCTCAACGCTCGAGTTCTGCGATTTGATTTCCCTAACTCAACTTACCTGAGGTACTCCACTCTAAGATTCTCCACTGCGATCTGATCTTCTTCTGGCCCGGCCCTCCGTCATGCCAGGAAAACAAACAATTAAAGTCATAAAAATTGTGGCCAAAGATTTGCAATTGTTAATGCGGTAAGCGCTTGCCGCACTTGTTGTTGGGAACTCTACTCAGTTAAACTTGACTATCCGGGCTTTTGTAATTTCATTGTGCGGTTATACAATCGAGAATCGCGATGGATGGCTGTGACAGCATGCGAAAGAAGATTGGTTCGCCGATTCTATAAATAATGGATATCAATTGCCGACTGGCTGGGATACAAATTTTGCTGAGCTATGAGAAATGGTATTCATTTATCATGTTTAACAGGGTACCAGGAAATGCGGCCTTTAGGTCTTATTTTTATGGAGTTAGAATACTACACAAACCCTTTGGATTATAATTTCTTTGCATTCAATTCAAACTAGACTTAAGACATTTTTAGAAATTAATTTCGGGCCCTTTATCAATTAATTTAACACTGTTTATTGGAACAAAAGATCGAATCCTACATAAAGAAGCTTCATTTATTAAAGGCAGTAAAAATGTGTATTCCGTTCATCCCAATCTTATCTTTTCCATCATATTCCTATGTTATTAAACACCCTTTACCTTGGTAACCCAGTTCTTAGAACTGATTTATACACCTCACCTTGTACCATATTCTGCAATATCCACATGAGCAACTGCTGAGCATAACAAACGAATTAAAATGTAAATCATTTTGAGCCGGCCACAAATTCTCGTTAATGCGCGTTGCGAATTATTGAAATTCCGCTTTGGATTTTCGCTTTCGAAACCAAAAACCAGCAGGTCTTAGGACCGTAGCTCTAAAGATGGCCAGAATCAGAGGCCGCCGAGTGTAACTTGTTATTTGCAGTAATTAATTTTAATGCAAAAGTGCTAATTAATTCCGAGAGCAGAGCAAAAGCGGCACAAATGCGCAGATGAAGGCGTTGGAAGACTAGCGCAAATTGTAGACCAACATCCGTCCAGGGGCTTTCAAGTCGGCAATTAACTGCCAGTTGTGGCCGAAACTGAAAACTCAAGCTCGGGCAATTTCCTATGAATTTAGCTGAAGATCGCTTCGGTCCACAGGAAACTTACATAACTGTTTGAAGAGCTGCATATCGGCGAATCTTTTGTAGATTTTCCCGCCAAATGATGCAATGTCCACCTAGACAAGAGACCATCTGCTGTCGTTCCAGTTTATAAGGTACCCTCTCCCTTTTCGTAGGACTGAGCCAATAGTAACGCCTACCAATACCTTTAATTATAGTGCCCGACCCGCCGAGAATCGCGACCAGGGACGTCCAAACATGACGCACTTATAGAAAACATATTTCAAACTAATCAAACTTATCAGAATGGACACAAAAATAAAAATCGAAGGGAAAAAAAGGAAAAGGAACCGAACCGGCCAAAGAAAACCCGCTGGGACGCGTGCAAAATTAAAAGTAAAGCGAGAAAAATGTAGACAACGCGTCAGGCTTGGCCAGCCCAGAGAATTCTAGGGCTAAACTGGCAGATCCGAAAGTGTCTGGCCGCTCTGATTAGCTCCATTTGCACACACTCCACTCCAAGGTCGTCGGGATGACGTCCTTTTTGGGATAAGACCATAAATTGGAAGGGTTATTATTTTACTAAGACTTTAATTCATTATATATCTCATACATTTTTTGTTTCCAGTGTACCGAAACTTCCAGCTAATTTGTCAAGCTTTTCTTATAAGGCTTGGGCCCAAAAGAAGTGACAAGAAGATACTTCAGATACCCACGCTGGCCATTTGTTAATGCATATTCTATTCTGGTTTGGCGCCTCATCAAATTTCTAATTTATGAGCTGTATTTTCTCAGGCGGGGTATACAGCTCTATGAGCAATTCAATGGCCGCCGGCAATTTAGCAATTATAAAATGATTAATTTTTGTGCATTTTCTCAACACCTTCCACTTAGCGGCCGCTAACTAAACCTGAACCCTAAACCTGAGTCCAAAATGAGTTGGTAACTTGGTAACCTGAGGCTTGAATTCGAGATCTGCGGGCTGAGGGCCGGGGCGTGTTAAAGCCCAACTACTGTCGATTAAAGTGCCGCTGCCCCGTTGCCGTGTAGGGTATCATTAAGCCAGACAAAACAATTTAAAATAACTACAGCAACTAGCATAATAATGTTAAGAAGAAGCAGCAGCCAGCTCGGCCCAGAAACGGGCGATGCCATAGACAATTTTCATAATGGACAGAAATAAATCTGCAAGGCAGAAGCTAAAGTTGAAGTAGAAGTGGAAGCAAAAGCAGCTGCAGCCTGGGAAACTGATCGGACAGTACAACTTAATTAATAAACTAATGAGCAGTTTGCAAACCAAGTCGTCCTCGGATCCCGATCCCCGAATCCCGAACCCCGAGATCTGAGATTATCTACATAAAGTAGTCCCAGGCGCGGACGTGCATCGTGCACGGATATGGCTAAAGCCCAGCCTATTTGCTAAGAGATCAGCCAGAAATTAAAATAAATGTGCCACGTGCAAAAATGCCAAAGACCCCAACCGAAAGTAAAACTGGAACGTGTTCAGCGCCAAAATGCGGCGAAACGAAACAAAAAGTTAAGACCGCAAAAAGCTGATTTATGCATATGGGAACGGGACGGACTGTACGTGGAAATCCCAGTGACGGAAGTCAGTTTGGGGGAAATATATAATCTTAAAATGTGCTTAGGCAACAGAAATAGATTTTCTGTATGTCCTGCGCTATTATATTTTCACATCTTATCTTTTAGTTTGCTATTTTTTTATCGAATTTTTTTATTGCTTTTTAAAAGCTTGCTTACGTTAACACCTTAAACTTTTTCATAAATATCGGTTACCGTAAATCATAAGCGTTACCATACATTTTAAAAAGAATAGAAAATTGTTATTTTAAACATAAAAATTTCCTATGAATATTCAGTACCCAATAAAAGATTTGTTTTCCATTTGAATATTCTTCCGCAGGCCTATGCACTTACGTTTTATTCACATTTACACTCACCACTTTATAGAGCTTAAAAATGATTTAAGGTTTGGCGTCCTCTTCCGACTTGCTACAAACTCTCTTTTTTTAAGAGGCTTTTCACACTTCTCCAGCCGGGTCGTAAAACGAACAGCCTCGAGATACCATTTATGAAAAGGGGGTTCTACAAAAGCGAGTGATCTTCTAATGGGTTTTAGCGAAAGCTCTTGAGATTGTCGCTTTGTTGGCAAAATGAATGTTGGCAACTAATAAACATTGGCTAATGAAGTGGAATGTTTCCGAGCGCAACTTGGCAACCGAAACGCCTAAACAGCCGTAATTACAGGGTCATTATTTAGGAGGCATCAACGGCCAAGTCCGCCAAGTCGGCGACTAAGACAAATGAGATTAAGCCCGGCAAAGGCCAAAAATAAAAGTGAGCTCTGACACGAAGTGGCAGTGGAAGTGCAAGTAAAGGCTGCAGGTTCTGCCAGTAAATCATTTTGTTTTCACTCTGGCTGCTGCCGCAGTTTAATTATCACGAGCCCAGATTTCGTCTGTCTGTCCAGCAGCTCGTAAATTGTGGCGAGAACAAGACGCGGCTGACGGCTGCTCCGGGAACATATTTCTACGGCACCGTGTAAATTGAAAAAGAGTTGGAAAACTATTCAAATCAATGAAAACTGATAGCCCCAGGGCCGTGGCGGCCAAGTCATGATTAACATGGGCTTAGTCCGATCCGTGCTGGCCCTATCCTAAGTACTGCTAGGGTACTCGCCAGTGCACTTGGAGAAATCATCACCAAGAGTTTTGAAACATAAAAAAAAATATTTTAAAACCGACGAGGCGATGCATCAAAGTTACTTTTAAAAATTGAGTAGCAACAAAAAACTCAATTATAAAATTGTCTCTAAAAGGTACTAACATTATTTTTGTAAATCTCTAGTTTAGGATCAAAAATATTTCCTGGTCGCCTTTTAACTTTTGTAATAAAATAAGTGTCTTTGCCAATAGCTAAACATATTCAAATATATTTTGTATTGACCTTTTTAGAGGTTTTCAAAAAAATATTTTAATTATAACATCTTATAAATGTTTAAATTTTTTAATTTAAATCCAAAATATTTTTTCCCTTTTCTCTTGTAATCATTTTAAAACTTTTAAAAATCCCTCAAAAATAAACCTACAGGTCCTCATCGCGAAGACAAATAAATATGGCTAATTTTTTATGTACAAAAACCTTAAGCAAGGAGAATAAAAAGAGGAAAACTATATTTTTAAATCATTAAACAAATATTTGTAAAAGTCATAACTCGTGAACTAAGTGTTTATTTATTTTTCGCATTCTTCCAAGCTTTTTTCTCCCTGTGTGGTGCTCCGAAGATGGCACCATGTACCATTTAAGCGACATGCCAACACTTGACCAGGCCCAGAGCCAGTCAGGCTGGAACTTAGAACCTGGAGCCAGGAACCCGGCGAAATGTATCATTAACAAGTCACGACAAATTCGCAGGCCGGCCAAGTCGGACCGGACGTTTGAAAAGCTGCGAGTAGAGCCAAATTTGGTAAGACCTCGACATCGGTTGGGCATTAGATAAACTGCAATCCCCGGCTGCGACTCCAGTGAATCGCGGATCAAGTGCCAGGAACGCGGACAGGTTGGTACTCGCCATTTCCAATGTTTCCGCCGATCGCCGGCGGCGGCTGCTTTGAACGAGGAAAGGAGGACCCAGACCTAAGACCCACCGCCACGTTCAGGTGTGAAGAAATCTAAAATGCAAACACCAAATGGCCAACAATGCGCAGTCCATTTGTAGTTGCTCCCTGGGCGCTGCCAAAAAGCCAACTGAAAGACAGCCACAGATTGAAACGGAAAGCGATTCTCCGCGGGATGGGAAAGAGGATGAGGATGAGGATGTGCGTCCATGTCCAGCTAACCCTATATGATCACATACCCATACCCATACCCATACCCATACCCACACCCATTCCGCATTCGCAGTCGCATGAATTATTTATTTCGATTGTCTGCGAGCTGCATTATTTTTAGAGTGGCCATAAAGCCGCTCGATTTATGATCGGCGGTCAGGAGCCGTTCAAATTATCGCAGGGTATGCAAAATTTATTAACAAACATAAAAATTGCCCGAGAATTTATTTCATCTTAATTCAATTTAACAACTTAAACAGCCATAAAGTGTTCACATAGTAAATCAATGGCCACTCTATGCAGATGCCTCTGCTGCCCAGTCCTGTCCACGTGCATCATCATCATAATCATAATCAAGGTGCCTGGCTAGGGACTCCTCCATGCTCTGGAACTCTGGTGATCTGGTGATCTGGTGCTCCTTCTCTAGCCTTCCCCGCACTGAATTTATGAGCTGCGCATGAAAATGAGTCAAAACAAATTATGCCGCTCGCAGGTTTTTAGCCAAGTTGTGTTCCTGATTGACAGCGACTGGACCTGCAGTTGGTTTTGGATCTTCGACTGGCAATGGAGATGAAGATGGAGAAGGGGTCTTTGCGGAGCGATTATGATGTGAACGCTGCCAAAAAGATTTCCATCAGCGGCAACAATTTCGAGGCATTAATCATGGCCGTCAAGTACGAGGGTGGGTCCCATGGAGTTCTACCCAAAACTGCCACAAGGTGGAGCAGAGTTTTGACTCGAAGGAATGCTCGATTGCGATCTCCGGATGCGACAGGCATTTAAATGGTACGCAGAAAGGATTATGAAGAGCTTATTATGGGCAGCCAAACATTTAGATGTTGCCATTCGAACATAAATCAAATGTTTTTGACTCGCGAAAAAAAATATATATATATAAAGTCATTGATATGTGGTAGCTTTTAAGTCTTTTAAGCTGTTGAAATGGGCATGAAACTGTTTTTTCATAAAGGAAATATCGCCGCCAATTATTAAAATCTCTTTAAAACATCTTACATTTTTGCTTTATAGAGGCAATTAAATTAAAATATTTTCTATTAGTTTTTGATGACCTGTTCTTATTTATTTGTACAAGCAATGTTTTTTAATTTATTTTTTAAGAACTCCTAATCAAACATCTATTAAAAATATTCCCCATTTAAACTTGGTGTTTCTTGTGACCCTTCTCAAAAATAAATAAGCCACAAAAATTCAAAGCATGTAATGGATTTATTTGATGTGACTTTCTTTTCAATAATTTAGAATAATTTAGGAATGAGGTAAGCAGGCAAATGAGTTGTTTTTTAGAGAAATGATCTAGCTCTGGCAGTAGCAACCATCGGCGGTGTTCTTCTGGATCCAGTCCAAGAACTTGCTGACCCTGGCGTAGACACCAGGGGCGTTCTTCTGGGCACATCCGTAGCCGAAGGACACCCCGCCGGCGAGCTTGTAGCGACCCTCGTTGACGATCAGGGGGCCACCACTGTCACCTTGGCAGGCGTCCTTGCCACCCTGCTGCACCAATCCTGCGCAGAGCATCACCTCGGCGATCTTGTCCTTGTAGCGCGTCTGGCGGCACTGGGCGTTGCTGATGACCGGGACATTCACCTCCTGCAGGTAGTTGGAGGTGACCCCACCTTCCTTGATCAGACCCCAACCGGCGACCACAGCCTAGAAAAGATTTTTTAAGATCAAGAATTTAGTTTTAAAGTAACAAAAATATAAAAAACTCTGAACATAAATATTTTAAGTATAAATTCTTAATACTATATGATATAATAACAAGTTTCCTTAATGATTTGAATTTTAAATAATGATATTAGGTAGCATCTTATAATCTTTAAAGATATTAAACCTTCGAAACATAAAATACAATAATTAGATTTCCTTCCAAATAGTAAGTGGAGTGGTATTTATAGCTCTCCATTATTTTTCCTAATAAAACTCTTTATACATCCTCAAGACGGTTTGTCTTAAGATCTTAAAAAAATATTTTTATGTCTAGATAGACCCAGCTTACAACTCTCAAACATAAATAATCTTTATAGAGCCATAAATATTTTATTTACAGCGCTGTAAACTTCTATCCAGGCGTATAATAGGGAATATATTATATATAAAATAAATCAAAAAACTTTTACTCACGGTCTTGCCATCAAAGTTGTGATTCGCCTCGGGCAGGCAGACAGGACGCATGTTTCCAGTCAGTGGGACAGGGGACTCCAGTTTCAGCAGGGCCACATCGTTGACAATGTTGTTGGGATCGTAGTTGGGATGGACGGTGGACTGGACGACCTTGCGGACAATGCCAGGATCCCGGGAGGATCTGTCGATTTGGAGCAGGCGGATGGTGATCTGATCTCTGTTGCCGTGGATACAATGGGCGGCGGTCAGGACGTAGCGATCGTTGATCAGGGAGCCGCCGCAGAAGAGACGTGGGTAGTGACGACCCTTGACCAGCTGGGCGGTCCAAGGATACTTGTTGGAGCGCACCTGCTGGCCGCCCACAATGCGATTAACATTGGGGGTGCCGCAGACTGAAAAACATCATTTTTTGAAATTTTATGTTGGATTAATAACTTGATTTTAAACGTGGAACTTGGTTAATAAATATTTATGCACTCAACATACGTTTTATAACTCAATGAGTACCAATAAAAATTGTCAGAAGATTAAATGATATCACAAATTGACAACGGACCAGAAAAAGAAACCAGAGATATTTAATTTAATATGTCCGCTTCAGTTCAAGAAATCGTAAATATGAACGCGGATAACTCGGATACTATCAAAGATAGAGAATTGGGATTTCAGATTTAGCCAATGTAGACTTAACCGCAGGACAAGTTTGTAACGCCAATATGCCCCGCCCACAATTTTCATGCTAGATACAAAATTTTAACTGAAATGTATTAGTCTCGTCAACACCTATCGATTGACCAAAAAAAAAGTTTTCCACTCCCACTATAACGCCCACAAGCCGCCCAAACCTGTGGCGACCACGATTTTCATGCTAGATACAAAGTTTTAAATTAAATGTATTAGTCTCGTCAATACCTATCGATTGACCTAAAACAAAGTTTGATATTCACTTTCTAACGCCCATAACGCTTTACATAACGATGTATTGGGATCGCGGTAGTGGCGCATTTCAATCTCGCTTTCCTGCCTGCATATCTTTATTCCCCTTTGTCCCTTTAGTAGTAGGGAAACGCGGGTTCTGGGACAATTAGCATATTAATGGCCCCCCGGCCCCCCTCCCCCCCTCATTAACGTATGCGGGTTCTGGGACAATTAGCATAATCCAATAAATTAACTGATTTTAATGGGCTTTGAAGTCATAAAAATGTCGCGATCATGTCTATAAAGAGTATACTTAATTGCCCCCATCGCCCCCACATCCCCATGTGACAATATTGATCATGTATCCTTCCCCTCATTATGTGCAATTAATAGTCAGGTGAGAAAGGTGCACGTGAGAAAGGTCGCACAACCATAGTATCCAAAGGTTTTTATCTTAGAGGAACATATCCGATCATGTTGGGGAAAGGGTTGATCACGTACCCTTTTGCCTCATTATCACAGGTGTTGCTGTGCACGTGTGAAAGGTCGCACACCCAAAGTATTCAAAGATGGTTATCTTAGAGGAACATGTCCGATCATGTTGGGGAATAATGTTTCCTATGATTGTAAAACTAATTTAGAAATCAAAAGAACCCCAATAAAATAAATCTCACAAGTTAATGATTCTCAGATGTGGAATATTTTCAAATACACATTTTTGTTTCCGCCCCAGAACGTTTAACTGGTAAATTGTCTAAGATTCTCTCCTTTCCACAAATGGGTCATAAACATGTCATAAAAGGGATTCAAGCAAGAGCTACCCGAACATGCGCACCTGTCAATTACCTGACCGCAATAAAAGGGGCACATGCACAACCCAGAAGGCGCACGCTCATTGACAAGATCATGGGCCTCACGCCAACGACCTCATACGACCTCATACGACGTTCCCATAATAGGGGTTGAAATCACGACCGCGCAACAACTCGCAAGTAGCCGATATATCTCAGTCAAGGGAATATTTTCCATTCTCCGTACCTGTAATTTTAACTCGAAATAAAAAGTCAGAAGTTTATTTTGTAGCATAATAATACATTTATTCATTTATTTTGGTATTGCGAAAATTTTTGTTATACATCGAAATTAATTTTCTGCTTTGATTCCGGCGATTTGCATAGAAGAAGCAGGCGCACGTTTCCGACGTCATTTCTGGATTACAAAATGTAAAGTGTTCACCATAATTCGTAGTTTTGAGATCATGTCCACCTCGATTCATGAACATAGTTCTTGTGTTTAAAAGGTATTTAAAGTGCTGACCAAATTTATTTCCTTTAAATTGTTCAATAAATTAGTCAATTGCCTCATGAAATTTAATTTTGTTAATTTTATTTTCTTGTAGGTCCTCACACATCTAGTCTCAACTTTAAAATGATGTATAACAATTATTTTATGGTTTTGGAGCTACTTTTAAAAAATGTCATAATAATGTATGCATTGTTCAAAGCGCAAAACACGCCCTTATGGTGTGTTTCACAATAGGGATTTCTTTTAAACCTGTTTAATGACGGGCAGCCCATTTCCTCGATATTAATCAGCTGACGACTCCCAAAAAAGTCTGTAGAAATCGTTTCTTTTCCACACCTTTACAAATAATTTGTTTTCCGCTTGTAATTGTGGAAAACTGTTTTCTCCATCGTTCAAAAAAATTTTGTGATGTGTATTCGTTAACCAAATTGCAGTCTTTCGAGATTTTTATTTAGCAAAGTAAAATCATATGGTGGTTTTATTAAAAAACTATTATTCAAGTTTGGATCTTTTTCGAATACAATTCCAATTTCCTTTAGAATAAAATTATTATTATTATCAAAAAAACCTTGAACATCAACCGATACAGTATCTTTCAACATTTTTCTAATGTTAATCAACCACAATAATAGGGCCTTCAATTTAAATCATTTGGGGTCAAAAATTATTGTGAGTCACGATTATAGTAACTAGATTGAAATCTTGTATACATTTCATATAGGTGAGCATACTGATTCTTACTAAAATCAACATTCAGTTTATCATATGTGATGAAGAATGAAGTGAACTTTCAAGTTTGATAACGTATTTGTGATAAGTTCTCCATTTAGTTTAAATCCAATTATGGCAAATCTTGGTTTTTCGCGGTTAGCCGACATTTTCACATTCCAGCTGTGTTGTGGGGATAGCATATGTATCCTCTGATTGTAAAACTAATTAAGAAATTAGTTGTTCACAAGTTGTCTAAAAGCTGTTTAGAAGCTCTTTTGATAAACAATTTTGATTCTTAATGACAGATATTAAGAATATATAACTACTAGTATATACTACACTTTAACTAGTATATTGTAAAAACAAGGGAGAACGCTATAGTCGAGTACCTCGACTATCAGATACCCGTTACTCAGCTAAATAGAGATATGCAAGCAGCAAAGCGAGACTAAAATGCGCCACCTACCGGCGGCGTGGGCGTGGCCAATTTTTTTTTTGGTCAATCGATAGGTATTGGCGAGACCAACACATTTTAGTTAAAAATTTTTATCTAGCATGAAAATTATGGGCGTGGCAAACTTTTTTTGGGTCAATCGATAGGTATTGATGAGAACAATACATTTCACTTAAAATTTTTATTCTAGCATCAAAACTGTAGGAGCCACAGTTTTGGGCGGTTTGTGGGCGTTAGAGTGGGCGTTGCACTCTGCTGAAACAAACTTGCGCTGCGTAAGAAGCTCAGGAATTGTCACGCCAAATCTCGCCAAGCCGAGCTCCCATAGTTTCCGAGATCTCAGCGTTCATCCGGACGGACAGACAGACGGACAGACGGACATGGCTAGATCGACTCGGCTAGAGATCCGGATCAAGAATATATATACTTTGTGGGGTCGGAACCGCTTCCTTCTGCCTGTTACATACTTTCCGACGAATCTAGTATACCCTTTTACTCTACGAGTAACGGGTATAATAAAACATTTCCTTTTTTCATATTCTTCGTCTTACTATATGTAGGTATAATAAATGTATCCTTAACTACGATAGCTACAATAAAATGTAAATAAAACAAGGAAGAACGCTATAGTCGAGTACCTCGACTATCAGATACCCGTTACTCAAAGGGAATTGGAGATATGCAAGCAGCAAAGCGAGATTAAAATGCGCCACCTACCGTCGGTAGACAGATTTAAGCGTTATGGGCATTAGAGTGGGCGTGGCAAATTTATTTTTGGATCAATCGGTAGGTATTGACGACATCAATACATTTCAGTTAAAATTTTTATCTAGCACGCAAATTGTGGGCGTCACAGGTTTTCGCGGTTTGTGGGCGTTTAAGTGGGCGTGGCAAACTTTTTTTAGGTCAATCGATAGGTATTGATGAGAACAATACATTTCAGTTAAAATTTTCTATCTAGCATCAAAACTGTAGGAGTTACAGTTTTGGTCGGTTTGTGGGCGTTAGAGTGTGCGTGGCAGTCTACTGAAACAAACTTGCGCTGCGTAGGAAGCTCAGGAATCTGCACGCCAAATCTCAATAGCCTAGCTCCCATAGTTTCCGAGATCTTAGCGTTCATCCGGACAGACGGACAGACGGACAGACGGACATGGCTAGATCGACTCGGCTAGTGATCCTGATCAAGAATATATATACTTTGTGGGGTCGGAAACGCTTCCTTCTGCCTGTTACATTCTTTCCGACGAATCTAGTATACCCTTTTACTCTACGAGTAACGGGTATAATTATTTATTAATCACATTCAAAAAATTTTTATAATATATCTGACAATTTTTTAGATTTATCAATACAGTTTTCAAATTATTAATATTAAATGATAATGCATCATATCTATTTTTAAGATTAAATATTAAGGTAGGATCGTCCTCGCGAATATTGAATCCCTTATACGAAAAATTGTCTCCTTAACTTCTAGTAGCAGTCGTGACAGCGGATTATTTTCGATTTCCGCATCGTAAGGATCAATTTGGATTTGATACTTCGTTGTCTCCATCTTCAGCTCGGTGCTTCGATTTTCCACGTTTTCAATATCAAAGGGATAGGAACCGATGTTGTTTTCGCTCTGCAAATCCACCAAGCGTCATTTCAGGAAGTCCAACTCTTCTGTAGTATCGTAATAGATACTACCGAACTCCCATCGCGACTCCTTGGAAACTGTTAAAATTTTTTATCTAGCATAAAAATTGTGGGCGTCACAGGTTTTCGCGGTTTGTGGGTGTTAAAGTGGACGTGGCAAACTTTTTTTTAGGTCAATCGATAGGTATTGATGAGAACATTACATTTCAGTTAAAATTTTTATTCTAGCATCAAAACTGTAGGAGCCACATTTTTGGGCGGTTTGTGGGCGTTAGAGTGGGCGTGTCACTCTGCTGAATCAAACTTGCGCTGCGTAAGAAGCTCAGGAATCTGCACGCCAAATCTCAATAGCATAGCTCCCGTAGTTTCCGAGATCTCAGCGTTCATCCGGACGGACAGACAGACATACAGACGGACAAACGGACATGGCTAGATCGACTCGGCTAGTGATCCTGATCAAGAATATATATACTTTGTGGGGTCGGAAACGCTTCCTTCTGCCTGTTACATACTTTCCGACGAATCTAGTATACCCTTTTACTCTACGAGTAACGGGTATAAATAGTTGGCAACAAATACAGATATTACCAGGTCCCAACACCTCTATCATAAACTTGAATCAGAAACTAAATTAAAAGACTCTCCTATGTTAGGTAAGGATGTCTTCGAAACATGTTATAATGTTAATATGGGATAGAACGAATGAACGCTTTAAAAATAATCCAACATCTGAGAAACATTAAATTGAGGGAATTATTTTACCTCAACCAATCGAAAATCTGCATTTGAAACAAAGATTAATAACCGATATATTTCTTACAGAAAGATGAAGTCAGAAAATTAATTATTATGAATTAAATAAAATATATTTACAATAATAAAATATATAAAAAAATATTAAATGATCCTACAAAATTCGTTTATGCCTGTAATTAAAACTAAAGGTAGAAATGAAGGGAAAGTATTTTTTTTAATGAGATATATGATCTTATCAGTCGTCCTGCGCCTTGGGTCTTGGTCGTGTGACTTTAATGACGGTCAGGTAATGATACTTCACTGCAAGTATGTTTGGCTAACACATCTGAGAATTGTTAGCTTGTGAGCTTTGATAATTTAACACTTGTTAACAGTTAGTTACCATCTAAAACCAAGTACTTTACAGATAGTATACAGATAGATACAGATAGTTACCATCTAAAACCAAGTACTTTACAGATAGTAACCATCCAAAACCAAGTACTGTACAGGTACTATACAAAAAGTAACCATCGAAAAACAAGACTAAACAGAAAGTAACCTTCAAAATACTGCTAGGTAACAACTTAATACAGCGTGTCTAACGTGTCAAGTCCATGTCGGTATGACTACTACCGCATAAAATTGTATATCTCTGGATAATCTTTAAATTCAATATCTATTAAATTCAGGATGGAGCACTGGAGGCGAAATTTCTACGGGACCCCACTTCAACTGTTCTGTACCATTAAAAAATATGTTGGGATTTGCTGAGAATTATAAAAAAGTTTTGTTAAAATGTAAACATGAAGTAGTGTTGATGCTAACTAAGAATCTTGGCGATGTGTTTAAACAAAACAACAAAACTTTTAAACTGGAAATGACGAAAATAACCTGGAAAATTCACATGTAACTCCGAGCGGTTTTGCAAAAATTAAGATGTACGATACTATTAAAAGTGGCGTTAACCTACTAATCTTATTCCGGAATTGGTATTCATATGCTAACCCCACAACTCAGCTGGAAAGTGAAATGGTCGGCCAACTGCGAGAAACCGAGATTTGCCTAATTGGATTTACACTAAATGGAGAACTTATCACAAATAAGTTACCAAACTTGAAAGTTCGCTTGAATTCTGAGTCATATCCATATGATAATCTGAATGTTGATTTGAAATGTGTGCAAGATTTCAATCTACTTACTATAATCGTGAATCAAAACCATTTTTGACACCAAATGAATTTAAATTGAAAGACCGTATTATTGTGGTTGATCTTTCATATCAAAACGAATCAGTGAAAACTGGTCCTATTGATGTAAGAATTTCAATAGAACTGAAGACACCAAGTCATGAAAATACCCAAGCTTACTCTCCTCATACATGACCGATGAGTTGAATTTAACCCGTTGAACGGGCTAGTACAACGAGTTGTTTAACATTAGAAAAATGTTAATAGATACTGTTTCGACTGATGTTCAAGGTTTCTTTGATAATAATAATAATTTTATTCTAAGGGACATTGGAATTGTATTCGAAAAAGATCCAAACTTAAATAATAGTTTTTTAATAGAAATATATTTATTTATATAATATAATAATATAATGTAATATAAAATATTATATAATATAAATATTATATTATATAACGAACTGATTTTGTTGTCTGCTCGCTACGAGATTCGTGCGGGTAGCTCAGAAGATTGTGTGTTCGTCCCACCAAGTTATATGACGTGACTGCCCCGTAGGTCAGTGAGAAAAAAAAGGGTTCAAATGGTAACAGTGGGATTTATTCTCGTGGTATTAGTACAGCGGGTGTGTGGCTGGGCTGGATTCGGTATCTCCATGCTCTGCTAGTGCTGCTAGTGCTCCCCTTCCTGGCTTGTCGACGCGTTGACTCGACGTCCGCTGGCTCCTGTGTCTCGGGACGCTCGTAGTGGCCGCCTCTGCTCGCTTGCCGACGCGCTGCCTCGTGGTCGCTTGTCGCGCCTTAAATTCGCAGAGAATTCGGCCTTGTGGGCTTAGGAAAGCGTCACCGTTCTCAGACTAGAGTGAACAAACTTTGCTCTCCAGGCCAACACATTTCGAGGCAATACCTGTGCCTTGCTCTGTACCGGACGGTCCCGCTAGGTTCTTGCTCAGATTGCGCTGACAGTCAAGGCTACCGCCAGGAAGCTGCCTAGCAGTTCACTTTGCTGTACGCCTAGCGCAGACGAACGTTCCATCCGGCTTCCACCTAATGCTTGACTTCCGCGACTCTCCTGCGCCCCGCGATGAGCTGCCGGAGATGTCTGGTGGCGTCGCTGCCGATGTCTCTGCGCTGTCTTCTGACCGGTATCTCGTCGTTCTGGCACTCGGGGAGTTAGGCGGTTGCCGGTAATCGCAGGGCTCTGCAGGCGAACGCCTCTTGAAACCGCAAATCGATCCACCGCTCGTCCGTCACGCCAGGTCCTGCTTGGTCGGGCAAGGTACGCTGGGTCTCAGACAACTTTCCTCCCCAAAGGTAACGGTTCTTCGTCGTAGGACCCTATTGCTTGTCTCTGACAGACCCGCCGGGCGACTCGCCAGGGTGTGGAAGTTGGAAAACAAACGCCTTGACTTAGCCGTGTGATGCCTTCCGGAACTCAGCCGCTTGTGTCTCAGTTCTGAGATTCCAGTTGTCCCTTGACTGACTGTTCACTTGGTACTTTAACTGATCTTGAAGGTTTGACTCCTCGACTCCTCGCGCCGATAATTTCCATGATTCCACTGGGATCTCGATACTCATGGGCTATCGATCCCCAGCTCGCTGCTCAATACTGCGCCCCACTCCTTTCATTGGTTGTGATCGATGTTTATTCGACTATCGATACCGACGGTGCGGCGTTGCCACCTGCTCGTTGCGATATTTCCACCTTTTGCCGATATTTCCATTTTCGTGTGCCCATCGATCGCACTATCGTGTAGTGCTAATCGATCACCTATCAAGGCGCCTTTTCTGGCTCGTGGTGATTTTGCAACTTTCCATCTGCCCGCACAGCTTCTGGCTGATCTGTCTTTTCCATTTTATTTTCTCAGCTCCTTTATGCCGTTCTTTGTGCTTAACCCCAAGTACAATAGTCCCAGCGGCTTTGAACAGCGTTTGGCCATCGTAGTGAGTTGCACTTTTGGCATGTATTTCTCTTCGATCGTCGGTTACCATGAATGCGCCTCTTCTGCGGCCGCAAGTAGTTCATATCTGGAACCTTTCATCGGATTCTTCTCTCGATTATGGGTAAGCATATGCCGTTTGAGGGCGGCATTACTGCAATAAGTTTTAAGACAGATATGGAGTGTAGGTTTCTTCGGCACTTTTTTGATTTCTGATCTTATTACTACTACTAACTAACTGTTGGTGTAGTGCGTGTTTCTGTCTTGTGTAACCAGCTGGCTACGGTGTAGATCTGATTCTGCACCGTCCTCCCCTTTTCCTCGGTAAAAACTAGACGAGCTCAACCGGATGCTACGGTGTATGTCTGGACTGCGCGACTTGTGTTGCTTGTCTCCCTCCGCGCATACTCCCTTCTACGTAATCGGTTGACTCTGGCTCGCGCCCGACTCTGAAACCTGTTGCCTTGCGATTGGATCCCTACATGTTACCGGTATCCTTGTGCCGTTTGTAAATGTCCCTCTGCCTGGCGTAATCGCGGATGACTCTGGCAACTGCCCGACGCTGAATCCTGTTGGCTTGCGGTCGGGATCACCATCCATCCTTATCCGCGTCCTTGTGACCTATCCTTATGATTGACCTTTCTGCGTGGCGTATGGATGACTCTCGCTTAGGCCTGACGCCTAATCCTGTCGCCTTGTACCTGTCGTTAGACATCTGACGTTTCTGCTGTCTGCTCGTTTTGTTGTTGCTTGAGCTCGCCAACGTGAACTGTCCTTTGATTCTTCGACTCTGTGTGGCGAGTTTTGCAGATCACTGGAGAGACGAAATATACAACCTGGTAAGGGCCATCGTACCTCGGGGATAGTTTTGCAGCGAATCCTTCGGCCGCTTTGGACAGGTGATGTTCCTTGGCCCACACTATGTCGCCCACCGGTGGTGACCATTGCCTCCTTCTCAGATTATAGTGTCTGGCTTGGTCCTTTGACGCCTTTTCCATATTTCGCCGGACGATCTCGAACACCTCCCTCAGTTTGTTGTCGTTTTTCTCCGGGGTCTCCGTAGCTCGTCCAGTGCCTAGGGTTTCATATACGCTGCTGGGTAGACGCGGCTTCCTGCCCTGGGTAAGAAACGACGGTGTATGGCCGGTGGATTCCGATGTGCTCGTGTTCACTGCTAACATAATCTCCGGCCACTTCTCGTCCCAGTTTCTCTGGTCCTGCCCTGCGAATTGCGCAATCATGGTCTGGACTGTTCTGTTTGTCGTTCGGATTCTCTTGTGGTGTGTATGGTGCGGTGAATTGTTGACTGATACCCATCTCAGCCAGGAAACATTTAAAGATGCGGCTTGCAAACTGCACTCCATTGTCCGTTATGACCACCTTCGAGACCCCGTACCTGGCGATTATGCGCTCCCTAAACGCCTTCTTGAGCGACTCTGCTGTCGCACTGCGCAGGGGCACCAGTTCCGTCCATTTCGAAAATCTGTCTATCATGACCAGCAGCATTTGGTTCCCGTGCTTAGATCTTGGTAGGGGTCCAACGAAGTCGGCACTTGGGTCAACATCTTCCCGGCCGCCTGCATCTGATTGGGCTTAAACCGCATGCAAATCTCGAATTTTCTTACGTGGGCTCGGGGGTCTCTATGCATGCCTGGCCAGTAG
This sequence comes from Drosophila suzukii, assembly GCF_043229965.1. NCBI lineage: Eukaryota > Metazoa > Arthropoda > Insecta > Diptera > Drosophilidae > Drosophila > Drosophila suzukii. Next base: position 5,430,786 of record NC_092085.1, read on the forward strand.
TATCGGGCTGCCAACCGTGCTTCCTACGTGTACCGCAGGCGGTCGTGGTTTTCCCTGAACACTGTTTCCCGTAGCGACTTTGGGACGCACATCTTCCATGACGCGAAGTCTTCACTGCCTGCTCGGTGAGGTATGTTTCTGTACAGTGTCTCACCATCCATAACATAGTCCGGGTACTACTGCGGTTGGGTCATTATCTTTTTGCCCATGTCCTTGATCCTGCCTCCTGACCCTCCTGAAGCCATTGTTGCCGCTGCCTCTTTTAATCCTCGTCGCGTCTCTGGTAGTGGTTGTCTTGATAATGCGTCGGCCACCACGTTTAGTCGTACTGTTGAAGGGCTTTCGATGCTTTTGAGCCATTTCAGGGCTATGTGGTCGGTTACTATTAAAGTGGTACCCTTCCAGATATGGCCTGAGCTTTCGGGTCGCCCAGACGATCGCCAAGCATTCCTTCTCCGTTGTTCGGCTCGAGTAGGAGATTTCTCTTTCGCCCTTTTCGGTGTCCTGGGTCAGTATTGCCCCGATGCCGTAGTCGCTGGCGTCTGTTTGCAGGATGAAAGTTCTACTTAAGTCCGGGCATGCTAGCACCGGATCTGCCACGAGTCTTGCCTTTACTGCCTTTGCGCAGCAGGTCATTTAGGGGTTTGACGATTCTGGAAAAATCTGGTACAAATCAGCGGTACCACGACGCTACTCCTAAGTATTGCCGGAGCTCTTTGACGGTTGATGGCGGTTCCAGTTCAGCGATGGCGGCTACCTTTTCTGGATCTGTTCCTATTCCCTCGCTAGTCACTCAATGTCCCAGGTACATCAGTTCCTTCTTAAAGAATTGATATGTTTCTGGATTCAGCCTCAGGTTTGCCTCCTTTAGACTTGGACCAAGACTCGCTGAAACGTTGCCGACGCCGAGTGAAGTCCGAACGGCATTACCCTCCACTGAAAAAGACCTTTGCCTGGTACCGCGAACGCCGTATATAGCCTGCTACTCTCTTTCAGTGGGATCTGCCAGTATGCATCCTTCAAGTCCAAACTGCTGATGTACCGCGCTTCCCTTAGTTGATCTAGGATGTAGCTTATGCGGGGCATTGGGTAGGCATCCTTCACTGACTTCGCGTTGATCTGTCTGAAGTCGACACGCAGTCTCCACTGGCCTGTCTTCTTTTTCACCATCACGATGGGGGAGCTGTATGGGCTCTTTGAATGCTGTATGAACCCCATTTGGAGAAGCTCGTTCACCTTTGCGTTGATTTCCCCTTGGATTTTTGGGTTCTTGGGATAGTATCTCTGCTTGATTGGCTTGTCATCCTTCATTTTGATCTGGTGTTCTGCCATATTCGATGTTCCCGTCATTGTGCTGAAGTATTGTGAGGAGTTAAATAACTCCCCACAAATAGAAGCAGCAACAGATGGCCGGCCGCTTACCAGATACGCGGCGAATTCGCGTAGTAACGGCGCGGCGAAGAGAGTTTGGAGACTTGGATGGAGAACGAGAGAGTTAGGAGACCAAGGATGGAGAGCGAGAGAGTGAGGAGACCAAGGAAGGAGAACGAGAGAGTTTAAAGACCAAGGATGTTGATCGAGAGACAAGAGTGCCGTGTGCAAAAGCGGATAATGGGCCTCCACCGGACTTTGGACCCTCCTGTGAGTGGAGAGATGGAGAGGTGGAGAGATCCAGCGGGCCATGCGCAAAAGGGAAATAACGGTTCCTGGAGGCCCTATATAAAGCCGCAGAGCGCTGGCAGCTAGGTGAGTCGATCACAATTATTCAAACCATCAAGATCACTCAGATACCAAAGTGAAGAATCAAACGACCAGATAATCTACAAGGGAGAAACAGCAAGTCGAGTCGCCAGAGAAACAGCACCGTGGGAGCCTACGAGGAGCAAGATTGCTACGTCGAGACGTTCTGGATTGGGATACCAGGAATCTCCGAATTGAGATACAGGTAGCTGAGGTCCAGAGGGCATCCCACGGCTAGGTCAAGACGGTCGATTAACCTTATCCACAAAGTCCTGGCGTTACGCCTGGGGAGAGTATAACAAGCCAGAAGGGAGAGCGGTCGATCGGTACGGTCTCGAGTGGAATTGTACAGGAGAGCCCTACAGATTCGACTTGCGAGGTCCCGGAGCGGAGTGCCCGATCCCCAAATATAACAAGTCAGAAGGGAGAGCCGTCGATCGGTACGATCTCGAGTGGAATTGTCCAGGAGAGCCCTACGTATTCGACTTGCGAGGTCCCGGAGCGGCGTGCCCGAACCCCGAGTACCAAAAGCCTCGCGGAAACGTCCCATACTAAAAGCAAAAGGGTGAGGCTAGGGTGGAACGTTCGTTTACACTAGGCGTGGAAGCGTCCTGGCGTTAAGCCTTGACTGTCCGCGCGGGCTGAGCGGAAACCCCAGTGGGACCATTCGGGACAGAGCAAGGTACAGGCGGCGGTGTGTCGAAAGGAGCGATCCTAGAGAGCGCCGCTTCTGTTCACCCTAGTCTGAGAACGGTGACGCTTCCCTAAGCCCGCACGGCTGATCCCCCTCGCGAGTCCGACGTCGAGTCGTTACCAGCAGTCACCAAGTCACGCGTGAGGAGCTGCAAGGATCTTCAGGGAGCTGCGAGGATCTTCAGGGAGCTGCGAGGATCTTTATGGAGCTACAGGACTGGAGCGCCGAGTCATCAAGGCGAGAGGTCGTCGAGTCAATCAGGACCGTCGGAAGTACCGAAGGTCACAAGCGACGAGTCAAGGCCAACCAAGCTACCAAGACATTTGTAAAAATATACCCGCAATAAACCCAATACGAACCCGTGAATTCTGTACTTTCTCACTGAGCTACTGGGCGGTCACGTTAATATAAATTTGGTGGGACGAACACACAATATACTGAGCTAGCCGCACGAATCTCGTAGCGAGCAGACCACAAAAATCAGTTCGTTACATCTGGCGCCCAACGTGATTGTCCCAGCAGTGAAAGCAACTTAAACAGAATGGGAAAGAAGTGGATCTACTGGCTTAAAAAGGAGGACTTCGCCAATATCGCACAGAGGCTTAATGTCACTCTGGACGGCAGATTAGGACATAAGAAAGGCATTATCCGAGTATTACTCAGAAACGGATAACGACCCACAACTCGTTGACATCTGGTCTGATTTGGAAGCTACATACCACGACAAAGCCGGCCTGAGCATCACATTACCGAACGCCGAAAGGGACAACTTAGTGGCAAGCCTGAGCGTTGACAACCTACAAAAGGAGGCAAACAGGAGAGAATCAAGCCAAGACAGGAAAATAACAGAGCTGATCTCGAGACCCCAGTCAGTCCGACTATGCAAGGATCGCTAAACAGGTCCGCGAATGGTCGTTCAGGTTCGACGGGGCGGAAAAACCGTTCGAGTTCCTGGAGCAGGTGAAATGGTCCGCCAACACATACGGCTTGGAGTTAGACATGATTCCCCGAGCGAAGCCTGAATTGCTGAAGGGAAGGGCTCTGAAGTGGTTTATCGCCAACAACAAACAATGGAAAACCTGGGCGGAGTTCATAGATAGTTTCCACACATACTTTCTACCGAGAAACTTCTTCACCAGGCTGGCGGATCAGGTCAGGCAACGGAAGCAGGGCTTCAGCGAGTCGTTCAAAGACTACATGATCGACATGCAGGCGATGGTGAGACCACTTATTTATTCCCCTAAAGAGACCCTAAGGATCATCAAGGAAAACTGCACCCCCAGTCTAAGGATGTTCCTAAGGGCATACAAAGTGTCGGACCTGGACACGCTGATGATATTAGCAGACGAGTATGAAGAACTCGAAAAGGAGCGGGAAGCGTTCGCGCAGGAAAACAAATTCTCAAAGACCAAGTCGGCATCGTCAGCGCAGGTAACATGCAGAAGATGCGAAGAGACAGGAAACCAGGAGACACGGGGAAACGTCCAATGGTCGCCACCTAACCGAGGACCACGGCAGCAGGCAACAGGAGCACCACGCGGAGGCCAATGGACACCACCACAACAGCAACAGATGCAGCCAGCAAACAATATTTGTAGGCCACCAAGTACAACACAAAGGCCTCGTGAAACGACATACATCACAGACCCCCAGGACACATCATGGACACTGGGCGCGGGGATGTCGGCACCAACGCCTGTTGTTCTGCTGGGTGTGCGGAAGAGTAGGCGTCAGGAGCGTCGAATGCTGCCAGCAGGCGGGAAATGGCCAGCGATGCTACCTCTACAAACTAAGAGGAAAGCTGATCGAGAAGGAGCAGCAGTTGTCCGCAGCGGTGACAATTGGTGGGGGTAATCGACACCGGGCAACAGCAAGCTTTTTAAGCAAAGAGCTGGCGGACGACCTCGGAAAGATTACTAGGATACGACGGCAAGTTAGCTTGGCAGACGGAAGATGTGGCGGAATCGATGAGCAGCTGGAGGTGGAAATCGCGTTCGGGAACAAGCGACTTAGCATGAGCCTGCTGATACTACAAGGGGTAGTGGATTCATTGGTGTTGGGATGGAACTTTCTAACACAAGTCGGTACCGAGATTAAGTGCGCTGGACACGAAGTGATAATACCGGCCAGGAATCGTCACAAGGGATGGCTCGAGGAGAAGCTATAGGTGTCAGTCGTACAACGGGCAAGCGAAGATGACGACACGACGAAATTCCTGGAGGCAGAGCTAGCGAGTTTCAGCAGTAGGAAGGGAACATCGAACATGGCAGAGGATCAGATCACGATGAAAGACGACAAACCAATAAAGCAGCGATACTACCCCAAGAATCCGAAAGTTCAAGGGGGGATCAATGCGAAGGTGGACGAGCTTCTCCAAATGGAATACATAGAACACTCAACAAGCCCATACAGTTAAAAAAAGGCGGGCAAATGGAGACTATGCGTCGACTTTAGGCAAATCAACGCCAAGTATATAAAGCATGCCTGAGGTTAAACCCGGAGAAGTGCCAATTTTTCAAGAAAGAGCTGTTATATCTTGGTCATCGAGTGACTAGCGAAGGAATAGGCACGGATCCGGAAAAGGTAGCAGCCATCGCCGAACTAGAACCCCCATCGACGGTAAGAGAGCTCCGACAGTACCTGGGCGTAGCATCATGGTACCGCCGGTTTGTACCTGACTTCGCAAAAATAGTCAAACCTCTCAACGATCTGCTACGCAAGGGCAATAAGTGGGTGTGAACAAAGAAACATCAGACGGCGTTCGAAGAGGTGAAGGCAAGACTCGTCGCAGACCCCGAACCAACATGCCCGGATTTCGACAAACCATTCATCTTCCAAACTAACGCGAGCGACTACGGAATCTGGGCAATCTTGACCCAGGAAACTGAACGAGGCGAAAAGGTAATCTCTTACTCAAGCCGAACGCTCAACGGCACTGAGAAGAATTACTCAACGACCGAGAAGGAGTGCTTGGCAATCGTCTGGGCGATCAGAAATCTCAAGCCGTATCTGGAAGGTTACCACTTTAAATTAGTAATTGACCACATGGCGCTGAAGTGGCTCAACAGCATAGAAAGCCCTTCAGGGAGGATGCAGCAGTACGACTTCGAAATAGTGTACAGTAAAGGACAACTCAACGTGGTGGCAGACGCTTTGTCAAGGCAGCCACTGCCGGAAACGTTTCGAGGGATCAAGGAGACGTCGGCGCCGGAAGCTTCTGGAGCATGCAGCTGGATTCTGGAAATGCGCGAAAAGATAAGGACCCAGCCGCAAAAGTATCCGGACTACGTGATGGAGGGTAACACCCTGTACAGGAATATTCCTCATAGAGCGGGCAGCGAAGATGTCGCAACATGGAAGATGTGCGTTCCGAAAGCTCTACGGGAAACGGTGCTGAAGGAGAACCACGACTCACCGGCGGCTGGCCATGTAGGAAGCCCGTCTGGCAGCCCGGTACTACTGGCCAGGAATGCACAGAGACGCTCGAGCACACGTGCGAGGATGCGAGACATGCATGAGATTCAAGTCGAATGCAAATGGCTGGAAAAATGCTGTCGCAGGTGCCAGAGGAACCATGGGATACGGTATGTGCGGACTTCGTCGGACCCCTGCCGCGTTCAAAGCACGGCAATTAAATGCTGATGGTATTGATAGACCGGTTCTCCAAGTGGACTGAGTTGGTCCCGCTGAGAGGCGCGACGGCCAAATCCCTAAAGAAATCGCGAGGTATGGGGTCCCCAAAATAGTCATAACGGACAACGGAGTCCAGATTGCCAGCAAAGTTTTCAAGAGTTTCCTGGTTGAAATGGGAGCCAAGCAGCAGTTCCCAGCTCCATACACCCCACAGGAGAACCCGACTGAGAGAGCCAATAGGACGGTGAAAACAATGATAGCGCAGTTCGCAGCGCAGAACCAAAGAGACTGGGACGAAAAATGGCCGGAAATCATGCTGGCAGTAAACACGAGCGTTTCAGAATACACAGGGTACACACCGTCGTTCATTACCCAAGGCAGAAAACCAAGACTACCGAGCGCCCTATACGACATTGAAACCGTAGGGACCGGACGACCGACAGAGACCCCGGAGGAGAAAGCAAACAAACTCCGCGAAATCTTCGAGATTGTAAGGCGGAACCTAAAGAAAGCATCCCAGGACCAGGCTAGGCATTATAACCTAAGGAGGAGGCAATGGACGCCAAAGGTGGGTGACGTCGTGTGGGCCAAGGAACACCACTTATCAAAAGCGGCCGAGGGGTTCGCAGCAAAATTGGCCCCAAGACACGACGGACCTTACCAAGTCATAGATTTTGCGTCACCAGTAATCTGCAAAATACGACACATAAACACAAAAAAAGAGCGGACTATCCACTTAAGGGAGCTGAAACAGCAACAAACGGAAAGCACAAGCGAGCGGCTACAGCAAGCAGACACAACAGACGCAAAGCAACATTGAAAGTCCAAGGATACCTCCAAGGATTCCCAAAGGATACTGCGAAAGGAGTCCAAGGATACCTCCAAGGATGCTCAAAGGATACTACGAAAGGAGTCCAAGGATACCTCCAAGGATGCCCTAAGGATACTACGAAAAAAGTCCAAGGATACCTTCAAGGATGCCCAAAGGATACTACGAAAGGAGTCCAAGGACACCTCCAAGGATGCCCAAAGGATACTACGAAAGGAGTCCAAGGATACCTCCAAAGATGCCCAAAGGATACTCCGAAAGGAGTCAAAGGATACGTCCAAGTATTCCCAAAGGATACTACGAAAAGAGTCCAAGGATACCTCCAAGGATTCCCAAAGGATACTACGAACAAATTCCAAGGATACCTCCAAGGATTCGAAAGGGATACTACAAACCGACTCCAAGGATTCTACAGGGCAACTACAAAGGCGCAATGAAACACATAAAGGACATCAGGAGAACGTTAAGAACACAAAGGGAGCAAACCAGAGCTTCTGAGGTCTCGATTGGGACTGATCGGAGGAAAGAAAAAACACGCATCAACAGTCTGCCAAAGAAAGGGGGAAGACGGCACAGAGCAGAAAGCTGTACCATAGATCTGGGTAGTAAGAAGGAGAGGCCGAAGGAAATAGCGGGATTGAGTAAAGAGGAAGGCTCGGAACCGAGGTGTCGTTGAAGGGAGCCCAGGTTTCAGATGAACAATCAAAATCGACGAGCATCATGTGCACACGTGTGACGAGCTGGTAGAAGACCCGCGGGTGGAGCAGCGACGATGGCGGCTTCGCAAGGCGGTCAACCGGGCCGACGGCCGCATCCCGACTGGCGCGGCTGAGGTCAAGTGGGCTAGCGAAGGGCCGCCCCAGAACCAGCTGGCTCCCAGTAGCCATGCCGAATCTATGGTAGCAGCTACGCTGGAATTTCGACGGAAGTACGAGGCGCGAAAGCGGAGCGAGGAGCGGCGGATGAAGGAGATGGAGGAGTCGCCGGAGTGGCAGGCCCAACTGCGGGCGGCCGAGGAGGAGGAGCAGCAGCTGTGGGAAACCCACCCACGCCGAGGTATGCGCCCGAGCCCTGCATCCCGCCGCCAGAAGTGGCAGAGGACTGGGCGACCTCACCTCCGCGGTGGCTGCCCGAAATCCCGCCCACACCGCGATACGAGGGGTCACCACAGTGGACGCCAGCACGACCACCCACGCCGATGTTCGAGCAGCCACCACCGCAGCAGCAGCCACCACAGCGGCAGCAGCTCGAACTCGAGCACCGCAGCAGCAGCTCAAACGCGAGCAGCCACCACCGCAGCAGCAGCCACCACCGCAGCAGGAGCCCCAACGCCAGCGGCGCCGGCAGCACGAGACCGATCCGCCGCACCAACAACACATCCGGACGGACATACCGGCTGCCCACGTGAGCCACAGCACTCGGACGTTCGTGGCCGATGGGGTAAGGTGGCGGCAGTAGACGGTTGTCTGGACCTGGCTGGAGGGACCCGCGGAGGAGACGGCGGCGACGGGGGAGCCCCGAATCTGGGAAGAGAGTGGTCCCCGGGTGAGCCCGCTGGATCCCAGGACCCGCGGCAGACCAGAGCATTGGCCCCCACCGACACCGAGCACCGGATCGGCGACGCCAAGGATAGGGCCATCGACGCCAATGCCAACAGTGAGCGCGATGGTAACCGCGGAGCCAGACGAGCCGCTCGAACGAGGACCCTGGGTGTGGCCTGAGCCCGTGGAAGGCGGCCGACCTCTGCTCAAGCGGCAGCACTCGGCGCCCGAAGTGTCCGAGGTGGTGGCACGGCCGAAATTGTCGCGGACGGTGTCGGCGCTGGAGGGCCAGCGATGGCGAGAGATTGCGGAGCACGAATGGCCCGAAGTGATCGCGGAGGCACCGGCAGTGAAGGAGGTTCGCATCCTGGGCGGCAGGCGCAGCGTGCGCGTATGGAGAGAGGGCGGGCACGAGAGTGTTCGAGGTGCGGCCGAATAAAGTTTGAATAAAAGAAACAAAACGGAGTTTGAAAACCGGCATAGGACGGGAAACGCGGCTGAAACAGGGGCCAGAAGAAAGGGGCATACATTGCAGCTCCAGCATCCTGAAATTCACGTTGGGTTAATACGGGAAGAAGCCAAACGATACCAAAATACTCACCTGCAGAGAAGCAAATGCGAAGTCCTCTCCGCACCCGCTCTCAAGGCCAGCAAGGAGCCAGGCACAGCCGGCTGAGGACGATTGAAGGGCGAGAGAGAGAAACGAGAGGCGAGAGAGGTCGTATGGAGAGAGAAAGGATGAAATAGAAAGGAGTGAGGAAATGTGAAAACTTAATTAGAAAGTTGCAAAATCACCATGAGCCAGGGAAGGGGGTGCCTCGATACGCGATCGATTGGCACTGGACGATAGTGCGATCGATGGGCACACGAAAATGGAATCATCGGTTAAGGTGGAAATATCGCATCGAGCAGGTGGCAACGCCGCACCGTCGGTATCGATATTCGCAAAAACATCGATCACGCACGAATTGTGTGACCACGCGGAGGAACCAATAAAAGGAGAAGAACGCAGCAATGAGCAGCGAGCTGGGGATCGATAGCCCTCGAGTATCGATGTCCCAGTGGGGTCATGGAAAATATCGGCGCGGGAAATTCAAGTTGCTACGAGGAGGATGACCAGCGCTGTAGAAACTCAACAGAGTTAAGAGCGTCGTGGGAGCATCGAGGGAGCAACGAGGGAGCGCCGCGGGAATCACAAGGACTCGACGGCTAAGATAAGCAAGGAAATGCCGGAGAGTATGAACAAGTTTTAAATATTTCCCGAAGTAAGGGGGGAATGCACTATAGGCTGGCTGACCACTTTTTGTGGCCAAAAATCCATTTTTCGAAAGTCGTTAATTTTAAAATCTAATGAGGAACTCCCCACAAATACAAGCAGCAACAGATGGCCGGCCGCTTACCAGATACGCGCCGAATTCGTGTAGTAACGGCGCGGCGAAGAGAGTTTGGAGACTTGGATGTAGAACGAGAGAGTTTGGAGACCAAGGATGGAGAGCGAGAGAGTGAGGAGACCAAGGATGGAGATCGAGAGAGTTTGGAGACCAAGGATGGAAATCGAGAGATAATGGAGACTTCGTGGGCAAGACAAGAGTGCCGTGTGCAAAAGCGGTTAACGGGACTCCACCGGACTTTGGACTCTCCCGTGAACTTTGGACCGGGAGAAGAAGTGCCACATCTCGTCAGTGGAGCGGTACACAGGCGTGCAACAAGCATCACGGGAATCAGCGGGACGATAGCAGTGGGCGGAGCATCGATCGGAAGCGGTACGTGAAGGACAAGTGGGTCAACCAGAAGGCACGGACTTCGGACCCGGAGTGGAGAGATCCAGCGGGCCATGCGCAAAAGGGAAATAACGGTTCCCGGAGGAACTATATAAGGCCGCAGAGCGCTGGCAGCTAGATGAGTCGATCACAAGGATTCAAACCGTCAAGATCACTCAGATACCAAAGTGAACAATCAAACTACCAGATAATCTACAAGGGAGCGACAGCAAGTCGAGTCGCCAGAGAAGCAGCGCCGTGGGAGCCTACGAGGAGCAAGATTGCTACGTCGAGACGTTCGGGATTGGGATACCAGGAATCTCCGAATTGAGACGCAGGTAGCTGAGGTCCAGAGGGCATCACACGGCTAGGTCAAGGCGGTCGATTAACCTTATCCTGGAGAGAGTATGTATAACAAGCCAGAAGGGAGAGCGGTCGATCGGTACGGTCTCGAGTGGAATTGTCCAGGAGAGCCCTACAGATTCGACTTGCGAGGTCCCGGAGCGGCGTGCCCGAACGCCGAGTACCAAAAGCCACGCGGAAATGTCCCGTACTAAAAGCAAAAGGGTGAGGCTAGGGTGGAACTTTCGTTTACACTAGGCGTGGAAGCGAACTAAAGCAAGAGGCAGCTTCCTGCCGTTCCGCCTTGACTGTCCGCGCGGGCTGAGCGGAAACCCCAGTGGGACCATCCGGGACAGAGCAAGGGACAGGCGGCGGTGTGTCGAAAGGAGCGATCCTGGAGAGCGCAGCTTCTGTTCACCCTAGTCTGAGAACGGTGACGCTTCCCTAAGCCCGTACTGTTGATCCCCCTCGCGAGTCCGAGTCGTTACCAGCAGTTACCAAGTCACGAGTGAGGAGCGAGCAGCGAGCGAGCGTCTTCAGGGAGCTGCGAGGATCTTAAGGGAGCTGCGAGGATCTTCAGGGAGCTACAGGACCGAGTCATCAAGGCCAGAGGTCGTCGAGTCAATCAGGACCGTCGGATGTACGAAGGTCATAAGCGACGAGTCAAGGCCAACCAAGCTACCAAGACATTTGAAATAATATACCCGCAATAAACCCAATACGAACCCTTGAATTCTGTGCTTTCTCACTGAGCTACTGGGCGGTCACGTTAATATAAATTTGGTGGGACGAACACATAATACACTGAGCTAGCCGCACGAATCTCGTAGCGAGCAGACCACAAAAATCAGTTCGTTACAGTATGCCAGCTCTGCTTCGAAGAACGGTGTAGTATCGTCCAACTCCTGTACTTGTTGCACGACTGCTACTGATAGCTTCTCCTCGAGCCACCCATTGTGTGGGTTCCTCGTGTCCAGCACACCTTATTTCGGTTCTGACTTGTTTCAGGAAGTTCTATCCCAACACTAATGGATCCACTACTCCTGGTAAAATCAACAGGCTCATGGTCACTTGTTTGTTTCCGAATTTGACCTCCATCACGAGCTGCGCATTAATTCCGCCGCACCTTCCGTCTGGCAATCTAACTTGCCGCCTCGTCCGTGTAAACCTTTCTAGAGCAGCAATACTGTCCGCCATTTCTTCGCTAACGAAGCTTGCCGTGGCTCCGGTGTCGATTGTGGCTTTGTAGCTGTTCCCACCAATCATCACAGCTGCGGACAACTGCTGCTCCTCCTCGATTAGCTTGCCCGTTAGTTTGGAGAGGTGGCATTGTGCGATCCCCGCTCGCCTCTCTGCGGCTGAGATCGCTGGCCATTTCCCGATCGTTGGCAGCAATCGACGCTCCTGACACCCACCTTGCCGCATATCCAACAAAACAGCAGCCGCTGGTTTCGACATCCTCTAGCCCAGTGTCCGTTCCCACCGCATTTCCGACAGGCCTCCTGCGGGTCTGTGATATGGGTGGCCTCTTGTGGCCTCTGTGTGTTGCTTGGCGGCCTCCACAAGGTATTGTTTGGCTGTCTCTGTTGCTGTGGGGGTGGTGCCCAATGGCCTCCGCGTGGTGCGTCTGTTGCCTGCTGTCGTCTGGCTTGGTGTGGTGGTGACCATTGGTCATTTCCTCGTGTGTCCTGGTTATCTGTCTCCTCGCATCTTCTGCAAGTTACCAGCGTTGGTGACGCCGAGTTGGTCTTTGAGAACTTGTTCTCCTGTGCGAAAACTTCCCGTTCCTTTTTAAGTTCTTAGTATTCATCGGCTAGGATCATTAGCGTATCCAGGTCCGACACTTTGTATGCTCTTAAGAAAATTCGTAGGCTTGGGATGCAGTTCTCTTTAATGACCCTTAACGTCTCTTTCGTAGAGTAGTTAAGTGGCCTCACCAACTAACGCATCGCTCGAGGGATCATATCAAGGTCCAAGCCGTACGCGTTGGCAAACCATTCTACCTGATCCATTAACTCAAATGGTTTATCCGCCCCGTCGAACCTGAACGACCATTCGCGGACCTTTTTAGCGACCTTGCATAGTCCGACTGGCTTGGTCTCGGGGTCAGCGCTGCTGTTTTCTTATCTTGGCTTGACTCTCTCCTGTGGGCCTCTTTTTGCATGTTATCAAAGCTCAGGCTTGCCACCAGGTTGTCCCCTTCAGCGTTTGTTAACGTAATGCTTGGGCCGGCTCTGTGGTGGTATGTTGCTTCCAGCTCGGCCCAGACGTCGACAAGTTGTGGGTCGTTCTCCGTTTCTGAATAGTATTCCAACAGTGCCTTCCTCATTAAGCCTCTGTGCGACATGGGCGAAATCCTCCTTTTCACTGTTGGGACAATCACGTTGGGCGCCAGATGTAACGAACTGATTTTGTCTGCTAGCTACGAGATTCGTGCGGCTAGCTCAGAAGATTGTGTGTTCGTCCCATCAAATTTATATGACGCGACTGCCCCGTAGATCAGTGAGAAAACAAAGGGTTCTAATGGTAACAGTGGGATTTATTCTCGTGGTATTAGTACAGCGGGTGTGTGGCTGAGCTGGCTTAGGTATCTCCTTGCTCTGGTTTCGCCGGCTGCTGGTGCTCCTCTTCCTGGCTTGTCGACGCGTTGACTCGACGTCCGCTGGCTCCTGTGTCTCGGGACGCTTGTAGTGGCCGCCTCTGCTCGCTTGCCGACGCGGTACCTCGGGGTCGCTTGTCGCGCCTTAGAATCACAGAGAATTCGGCCTTGTGGGCCTAGGGAAGCGTCACTGTTCTCAGACAAGGATGAACAAGCTTTGCTCTCCAGGCCAACGCCTTTCGAGGCAATAACTGTCCCTTGGTCTGTCCCGGACGGCCCCAATAGGTTCTTGCTCAGATCGCGCTGACAGTCAAGGCTACCGCTAGGAAGCCGGCTAGCAGTTCACTTTGCTTTGCGCCTAGCGCAGACGAACGTTCCACCCGGCTTCACCCTAATGCTAGACGTCCGCGACTCTCCAGCGCCTCCCGATGAGCTCCGCGCGGCGATGGAAACGTGGCTGCCGGAGATGTCTGCTGGCGTCGCTGCCGATGTCCTCTGCGCTGTCTCCTGACCAGTAGCTCGGTGTTCTGGTACTCGGGGAGTTGGGCGGTTGCTGTTCGGGAACTTCGCCGGTAATCGCAGGGCTTTCCAGGCGAACGTGTCTTGAAACCGCAAATCAATCCACCACTTGTCCGCCAGGTCCTCTTGGTCGGGCAAGGTACGCTGGGTCTCAGACAACTTTCCTCCCCAAGCTGACGGTTCTTCGTCGTAGAACTCTTTTGCTTGTCTCTGACAGACCCGCCGGGCGACTCGCCAGGGTGTGGTCGTGACAAAGTTGTAAAACAAGCGCCTTGACTTAGCCGTGTGATGCCTTCCGGAACTCAGCCACTTGTATCTCAATTCGGAGATTCCTGATGTCCCAATCCCGAACGTCTCGACGTGGCGATCTTGCTTGTGTGCTTCCCACGGCGCTGCTTTCGACGACTCGCTAGGTTGTGGTGTGACGAACCCGCCTAGAAGGCGCGTGCGCCCTAATCATTATTACTTTCTTTGTAATAGCTTTATGAGAAAAACCGTGAATTACAATAATCATTAAGTCGAATTAAGAATAACTAAGTTATAGCTAAGTTCAGAAACCGGGGTGGCAACGCCAACCGATAGTTCATCAAGACATGTTAAAACTAGAAAAGCAAAGGAGCTAAAATTCCAGTAGTAGGAAAATACTAGAAACCCCGAACACAGGAAAGGGGCGGAAAATGGTAGAGGGTCACGAAGCGATCGTGGTGTGTCTATTCTCTCGGGATCGCGGATCGGGCAAGACGTGTGATTTGGACACGGCTTAGCGAGGTTTCGGAAGTCACGTGTGCTCCTCGAGTTCGAGAACCGAAGGCGAACAAGTTCTACGCGGTGGCCACGCGGACGATTTCAAGATACACATTTATATATAAGCAAGTCAGCTGAGGTTAGTACGATCAGATTCTCAGGTTTTTGAAACGGTGTAGCGGACCCGAGTGAGGATAAATTGAATAAACGGAAAAGAATATATAATTGCACCTCTCGATCGTGTGTTTCTTTCTCGTAGTCAGGCACCAAGTCTAACCTAACCTTACCCCGTTCACATTGCTATTTCGGACCTGGATGTGGACCCCTTCCCGTTCGGTCCGGTAGTTTTCCTAGCTCTGTAGTTATTGGGATTTGCGCGTGGACACCCTTCCCGCCTTATCCGGAATCCTAGTTTTTCCTACCTCTTCCGTAGTGTTGGGATGGGCGCGTGGACACCCTTCCCGCCTTATCCGCAAGCCTAGTTCTCCTACCTCTGTAGTTTTTAGGATTTGCGCGTGGACGCCCTTCCCGCCTTATCCGGAATCCTAGTTTTTCAAACCTCTTCCGTAGTTTTGGGATTTGCGCGTGGACACCCTTCCCGCCTTATCCGCAAGCCTAGTTTTCCTACCTCTATAGTTTTTGGGATTTGCGCGTGGACACCCTTCCCGCCTTATCCGGAATCCTAGTTTTTCCTGCCTCTTCCGAAATTTTTGGAATTTGCGCGTGGACACCCTTACCGCCTTGTCCGGAACCCCGGTTTTTCCTACCTCTTCTGGGGTTTTTTTCCCGCCTAATCCGGAAACCCGGTTTTTCCTACTTTTTCCGTAGCTTTGGAATTTGCGCATGGACACCCTTCCCGCCTTATCCGCAATCCTAGCTCCTTCATCGTTCTAACGCTCGCAAAGTGTTCTCCCGGCTTGGCCTCGCCCGAAGGTCCAGCCCGGTGGATTTTTCGCCTCTGACGCGAAACACAACACTTACACCCACAAAGTACCCTCTCGGCTTGGCCTCGCCCGATGGTCCAGCGCGGTGGATTTTTCGCCTCTGACACGAAGTACAAGACTCCGACTAGCCCGTTAGGTCGTAGCCCAAGAATTGGACACTGCATAACCAACGTCATCTGTGAAGACTCCCCTCAAAGCTACCCGTTCCCCTGTGGAGTGGAACCCTCTACTCCGGTGTTTCGGTGATTTACAAATTTTCTTGTAAAGGACTCTTGGATCCGACTGAGATCTGTACCCCGGCCGAGAAAGCATCCATACAAGTGGCGCCCGAACAGGGACGCCGAGACTAGCTGGAGATTTATCCAAGTGACCTAAAGAACCACCGTGAAAAGGGAGGAGTCGCCCGCAGAGTCGAGACGACTGCCCCTACCCAGAGTCGGGAAGGAATAGGAGGATTTAAGAAGGAAGTCCGCCCAGTACCCCTAAGGAATCAGACGGTGAGTCCTGGTGTAGGAGTTCGCTGGATATATGCTCGCCGAAAAGACGAACTCAACTCACTCGCCGTTGAGTTTGGCTTTAAAGCGGATGGTACCGTCGAGGAGGCCAGGAAGGCTTTCGCTAACCTAGTCAGCGCTGGATCCTTGCCACAACGGGTGTGGACCCGACTAGCACAGTTGCAGGAACAGTATAGCAGTCGGGCCCCGAGCCCCAATTTTGCGGGGAAGAACGATGAGAGGGGACAATTTGCGGAGTCCCTCCGGATCCCCGTCGGCTCTGACGCTGCGCCGATCAAGGTTCCAACGCGTCATCGAGGGATACATCCAGGAACGACACACGGCGTCTGGATGCCGCCAGGAGATGTTCGCTCAGCCACTGGCCTACAGGAACAAAATGTACGGGGTAACACGACTCCCACGCAGCACTTGCTCCCCGAGAAGATGCATAAGTGGAACCTGTGGTTCGACGGTAGCTCAGATCCGTTGGCTCTCGTCGCCGCACTCGAGGAGAAGGTGACGACATATAGGATAAATCCGGATGAAATCCCCCGGGCTATGTCCGAAATCTTCAAGGGCCCGGCGGCACGGTGGTTCCGCACTAGCCATCTGCAGTCCGCCTCTTGGGAACTTTCCGGAGGGAATTCCTGGATTTCTTCCTTCCTCCTCGATATTTCGAAAGATTAGAGGATGAGATTCGTACTCATATGCAGAGGAAAGGAGAGAGTTGTACCGAGCATACGAAAACATGGCTCCCGAGTATCAGCTGCATATCAAGCAGCTGACTCACATGGCTACCGAGTACGAGAGTGTCAAACAACTCGAGTTGATTCGATGCGGAGCCCCAGGGGTGACGGGCGGAAGCCGCGAGTGATCGCAACTTCGACGGTCGCCGAACCCCTTCCGGAGCTCGGAGAGTACTACTCAGGCAGGACACGTGACCCACCGCATGATCGAGCAAGGAACCTCACGAGTAGAAGTGCAGCGGGCCGCTGCGGTGAGAATGGACACTTCCGTCGAGACTGTCTGTTGGGATTGTGGCCGAGTAGGAGTGCTAGACATAGAGTGCTGCCGTCAGGATGCCTCGGGAAACGGAGGACGTCTCCGCCAGAATCCGGGTGCGGCGGAGACGAGCGAAGCATCGGCCCGACCCCAGCAAACCCCATGTTAAGGGTACACGGTGGGCTCATCACGGCAGCGATAGAAGTCGGAGGGAGATGGGTGGACGCCACCGTTGATACCGGGGCATCAAGGAGTTTCGCCAGCGAAAGTTTTACAAACCTGGTACGCCCCG
The DNA here is from genome assembly GCF_043229965.1 of Drosophila suzukii. Lineage (NCBI taxonomy): Eukaryota > Metazoa > Arthropoda > Insecta > Diptera > Drosophilidae > Drosophila > Drosophila suzukii. The sequence goes on from NC_092085.1 coordinate 5,447,919, forward strand.
TCGGGATTAAGGTCCAATTGGGGACTGCCAGACAAGGAGGTCCAGAGGTTCTCAGCCCGACGCCTACGCGGTCCACGGCCGCGACAGACGACACTGGGATACCCGGAAGGATGGAAGCGGAGCATCGACCGGGAGTTAGGTTTGTTCGAGAGTTTCCAGGGGGTATCGCATGTCGCCGAACACCGTATCGTCATGCGCGACTATAAACCATTGAAGCAAAGGTATTATCCCAGGAACCCCGCGATTCAACATGTCATCGATACCCAAGTAGACGAGCTGCTCCGCTCCGGAGCCATCGAGCCTTACAGGAGCCCACACAGCGCACCATTCGTTTTGGTGAAGAAAAAGGCTGGCGATTGGCGCTCGTGTTACCAGGGATCAACAGTGTGTTGAGGTCACGCCGCGGGACAAGGAGGATACTGACACACCTATCGCTAGCACGGGGACACTAGAGAGCACAGGACGATTAGCGTCGCGACATAGATAGCTAGAGTAATATGGTGCCGGACCGATCGATGAACTGTACTAGGGTGAGTTGACAAGAGTCTTTAGAAGTAGTAAGACTTGTGGGTGTTTAGATTTGTAACTGACTTTATTGAGCTGTTGATCAGAGCTTAAATATTATCATGACCCGGAAGTTTCGGGTGCATACATATCTGATAAGTTACGCCTCGTGTTGGGGTGTCACCTACATTTGTGTTGGCCTAGCTTAGCTTCTGGTTAGTTGGCCGCAATGTCAGCAGAATGCTGCTTCTTGCTGCTGACCCACTGAGTCTTCACCGCTTGTCCCATACTTGCAGCGTCGGCACTATATTGTGCTGCTACTGTGCGCCTGGTCGCTGTTTCGTATAAGTTGCATTGGTCGTATGTTCTGCTCGCTGACAACATGCAACTCCGTCGTGTTGGGGGCTGAGTGCGTTTGACCCGTGTTCGTAACCATGTTAGACCGAGTCGATTAACCTTGGTTACGAACATTCTCCCCCCCATTGACGGGTTCGTCAATAAAAGCGGAGATTAGCCACTATTTGGAAGTTGTCGACATGTTGCTCGTTCCTTACACGGATCTCGTGTTTCGTCTCCCACAAGAACTGCACCTTCTTTGTCCAAATGGTCCTACCATCTTTCGTCGTGGAATAAAACTGTGGCTCCGTAGCCCGATTGGGTTTGTTTGGCGTGAACTACAATATCCAGCTGGTCGTGTTGTCCAACTGGGTCTGCTCTGGTTTTTAGGCGCGCTTTCCTGGCCTTGCACCGTAGTGACAGTCCTGTTTTGCGTGCTGACGTGTCATCCTGGGATGATGTATCAGATTCCGGTGTTGAATGCGATATCGGGTCAGCCTTTGTCAGTGCTTAATGTTTAATAAATTGCTTTTTCTACCTCTAAATATGTATATATATTTTTTGCTGAGGTTTCGTTAATCATCTATAAAAACTGCGGTGTTCTGTGTTATTGGGTCTCAGTTTGTCGCAATGGTGCTTAAAGATCATTACGAAGTCGTTCTGGATCTTGACGGCTCGCTGCGTTATACTTGTGTTCCCACCTGTTGGTCTTTACTGGATAATATCCCAGGATTTTATGTACGTCGTAAATGCCGTGCGGTCTCGATCCGTACTTCATGTGGCCCTATTATAGATGGTTTGCGTTATCCTTCCAATCGGCCTGTGACGGTCCACGACGGGTCCTTCATCCTTCTTCCTAACAATCGTTTTGCTGTTTGGCTGTGCTTTCCGTTACCCTGCTTGGTCCTCCAGTGCCGGGCGCCGATCCTCTGGAGATGTATTATGACTCCACTAGTGTTTCGGGCCATGAGTAGTAACCACGTCTCTCGCCTCTTTTTTTTTTTTTTTGATTTACTTCGACAACTAAATATATTCTTACATCGTACTGATTTTTTTATTTTTTTTTTTATTCCGTGGACGTCACCTTTTTTACCCGACTCATAGGTATTGGGGAAGTGACGCTCTGTTCTGCGACGTTCTCTTGTTGACATATTCTTGTTTGTTTACCCTTTCTGTTGAGTAAACAAATTGCTGCTAGCAACAGTAATATTATGAGCCCTGCTGCTACGGAGATCGGTTTAACGTAGTTCCCCTGAGTATTCGTAGTTGTCTCCGAGACCCCTCTGTCTAGCTGCTTTTGAAGTTGATGGACTTCTCCCTGCAGATGATTTAGGTTGCTCGTTGTATTGCTATGTATGGCCGTGTCTTGATGACTCTCCTGTCTTGGTCTCTTGAATGAATGTGTAATAATTGTCGCCGGTTTTTTCTCTATCGTCGACCTTAACGCTGGGTGTCCCTGTAGCGTAACTACTGGACTCCTTGCAATGCAGTCCGCATTCATTGTCACGATTCCATTATTGCACCTGTATTTTTCCCTTACTCGTTCTCATCACGTTTATTGTGCTATCTAAGATCGACGTCTGATTCTTGAGTAAATGCGTGTTGTGCAATTCCTTAGCTTGGTTTCTGCGGATGACATCTTCCATATTCTGCGCATTCTGAGAGTCTAAAACTCCAAATAGTCCGTTGGCGAGATTTCCTACCAGATTCAGGGCTCCTCTCCGTTGTGGGTGATGATTGAATAGCTGTTGACCATCGTAAAGCTCGCTGGCTTCTTGTTCGAGAACCTGTAGTATTGTTAGACATGACCCGCCTCGAAGGCACCAGGTTGATAATTCTTCAATATTTTTCTTAAATGCAGTGATTTCCTGCGCTAACAGCCGTAGATCAAAATATGATATGATCGTCCATTCTGCTGACATCAGAGCTATTCTATTCCTTAATTCTGCATATGTTCCCGTATTATTAGGTAATGGACCTCCTTTTACGGGAAGTTCAGCCATGATTGGGACGGCTTGGGTGGCGTTGTCAATGGCCAGAAGCACTATGAATTGGAACATAACCTTGGGGATCTTCTGACACCCTTTGCCACTTCTTGACTTCCTGGAGTCAATGCAGACAGGTTGCGTGGGCTGGAAGAAATGGGAGTAAGAGGCCGTGAGTTTAATATTGCCTGTGAGGAGTTGAATAACTCTCCACAAATAGAAGCAGCAGCAGATGGCCGGCCGCTTACCAGATACGCGGCGAATTCGCGTAGTAACGGCGCGGCGGGGAGAACGAGAGAGTTTGGAGACCAAGGGTGGAGATCGAGAGAGTTTGGAGACCAACGAAGGAGAGCGAGAGAGTTTGGAGACCAATGAAGGAGAGCGAGAAAGATTGGAGACCAAGGATGGAGAGCGAGAGAGTTTGGAGACCAATGAAGGAGAGCGAGAGAGATTGGAGACCAAGGATGAAGATCGAGAGAGAATGGAGACTTCGCGGGCAGAGCAAGAGTGCCGTATGCAGAAGAGGATAACGGAACTCCACTGGACTTTGGACTCTCCCGTGAACTTTGGACCGGGAGAGGAAGTGCCACATCTCGGCAGTGGAGCGGCACACAGGCGTGCCACAAGCGGCACGGGAATCAGCGGAACGGCAGCAGTGGGCGGAACATCTATTGGAAGCGGTACATAAAGGACAAGTGGGTCATCCAGGAGGCACGGACTTTGGACCCAAAGTGGAGAGATCCAGCGGGCCGTGCGCAAAAGGGAAATAACGGTGCTTGGAGGCCCTATATAAGGCCGCAGAGCGCTGGCAGCTGGATCAGTCGATCAAGAGGAGTCAAGCCTTCAAGATCAGTCAAAGTACCAAGTGAGCAATCAGTCAAGCAAGTAATCTACGAGGGAGCTACAACCAAGCGAGTCGTCGGAAGCAGCGCCGTGGGAAGCATAGAAGGAGCAAGATCGCCACGTCGAGACGTTCGGGATTAGGACATCAGGAATCTCCGAATTGAAACACAGGTGGCTGAGTTCTGAAAGGCATCACGCGGCTAAGTCAAGGCGTTTGTTTTCTAACTTTGTCACGACCACACCCTGGCGAGTCGCCCGGCGGGTCTGTCAGAGACAAGCAAAAGAGTCCTACGACGAAGAGCCGTCAGCTTGGGGAGGAAAGTTGTCTGCGACCCAGCGTACCTTGCCCGACCAAGCAGGACCTGGCGTGACGGACGAGCGGTAGATCGATTTGTGGTTTCGAAAGGCGTCAGCCTGGAGAGCCCTGCGATTACCGGCGAAGTTCCCGAGCAGCGACCGCCCAGCTCCCCGAGCGCCAGAACAACGAGATACTGGCCAGAAGACAGCGCAGAGGACATCGACAGCGACGCCAGCAGACATTTCCGGCAGCCACGTTACCATCGCCGCGCGGAGCTCATTGGGGAGCGCAGGAGCGTCGCGGATGTCACGCATTAGGGTGAAGCCGGGTGGAACGTTCGTCTGCGCTAGGCGTAAAGCGAAGTGAACCGCTAGGCAGTCTTGACTGTCAGCGCGAACTGAGCAAGAACCTAGCGGGACCGTCCGGGACAGAGCAAGGGACAGTATTGCCTCGAAAGGCGTCAGCCTGGAGAGCAAGGCTTGTTCACCCTAGTCTGAGAACGGTGACGCTTCCCTAAGCCCACAAGGCCGAATTCTCTGCGGGTCTAAGGCGCGACAAGCGACCCCGAGGCAACGCGTCGGCAAGCAAGCAGAGGCGGCCACCACGAGCGTCCCGAGACCCAGGATCCAGAGGAGGAGGAGTCAACGCGTCGAGAAGCCAGAAGGAGGAGCACCAGCAGCCGGCGGAACCAGAACAAGGAGACACAGAAACCAGCATAGCCACACACCCGCTGTACCAATACCACGAGAATAAATCCCACTGTTACCATTTGAACACTTTGTTTTCTCACTGATCTACGGGCAATCACGTCATATAAATTTGGTGGGACGAACACACAATCTTCTGAGCTATCCGCACGAATCTCGTAGCGAGCAGACATACAAAATCAGTTCGTTACATCTGGCGCCCAACGTGATTGTCCCAACAGTGAGAACAGCACAGTAAAAATGGGAAAGAAGTGGATTTACCGCCTCAAGAAGGAAGACTTCGCCCATGTCGCACAGAGGCTCAACGTCGCCCTGGAGGGCAGGCTAGACGACATGAGGAAGGCACTATCGGAATACTACTCCGAAACAGAGAACGATCCACAACTCGTCGACATCTGGGCCGAGCTAGAGGCGACATACTATGACAGAGCCGGCCCAAGCATTACGTTAACGAACGCTGAAGGGGACAACCTGGTGGCAAGCCTGAGCGTTGACAACATACAGAAAGAGGCCCACAGGAGAGAGTCAAGCCAAGAAAAGAAAGCAGCAGCGCTGATCCCGAGACCAAGCCAGTCGGACTATGCAAAGTGTAACGAACACACTCTATGAGCGTTGTCCACCCTAACACCTCTGTCTACGCTTTGACCGGCCTGCTCAGGGAGATGGGTGTGGGTTTGTGTTAAGATGAAACAAGAGTGTCACAGAACTAACAATAGTAGACAGAGAGACGGTAACGATAAGGATTTTTAACCCATCGGCTAAGATTCGGACGAGAGACTGTACCTATCGAAGACGGAGGCCCAGATGTTATTGGCCACCTTCTATACCCACCCTACCTGTGAAGTCTCATTAGACTCCACCCTTAAAACAACCGCTGCGCTACATCCTCTAAGGTGCCCTCAAAAGATCACAAATTAATTCATCTTAAATTTCATTTAATACGGCAAATACGATAATATGGTTCATGGTTCTTAATACTACAAATCCTAACACTAAAGCCTTAGAACTAAGCGTTCTTTACGCCAAAAGACTCTCTATATGACCGAGTGTCAGTACAAGATTATCAAATAGGAAAAGAAATGGATATTTTGTTTACGTTAAATTATTACGAAACTGATTACATATTTTATCGATATGCGGCAAGCTTATTCAAAAATTACAGGAAATCACTTAGGCGGATTACGTTAAATTATATAAGTGCAAACGATTCTTATTTAATATTTATATCAATACGCGAATGTGGAAAAATTACATGTATATATTGGTATCAAAAGTGTGCGGGCTCAGACAAGAATGAATATATATGTAGGAATGTAAATGATTTACGGCTATGCCGTACTTACGAACTCTCCAACGAAGTCAGCAGGCCTGATGACGATCGATGTGCGCTGTAGGATAATTTAATTTAAGTGTATATATGTCATACTATGTCGTAAGCACACACGCAAGTATAAAAGCTAAATAGGAATCGTAAATTAAATTAGAAACTCGTCATACAAATATTTAAAATAAGAAAATTAAACTACAATCGCTTTAGCGATACAAAAACGAGTTGGCAGTCCCGGCCAAAATTAACTGGAAGCAGAATTGGAACTGAAATTCCAATTGGGATGCGGCGTCCGCCTCCGATGTCTTGTCCGAATTACGCCGAATCGGCGCCGGTGCGTTTTTCGCCCGAACTGCAACTTGATCTGACTTGTAGATCGTGGTGCGGGCTTGGCAAGGTCAAAACCTCACGCGGGTTGACTGCGGCGATTTTTGAAGCCGCTTATGGTATGCCGATGATGAAATTAATCCAGGTGTGGCAAAGAAGACAGATTCCTTTCACGCGGTGTGCGGTATAAGAATCCCAAATGGCGATTATGGCCTGGCGCTGAAGAAATGTATGGTTCCGCTGATGAATCGCTGCACGCGGCACCTGCTCCTTGCTGTGCGCAGAGGGAGGACTGTAAAACTTCTGTCAATTCCGAGAATTTGCACGTGGGTCTGGTCACTGCTGTTTTCCGGGAATTACAATTAGATTTTTCCAATATATCGGCGAATAATCTTACCACCAATATTGGGAGTGATAACAGGTCGTACTGCTCAACCAAAATTCCTAGAATTTCACACGCGGATGTGTGGATGCGAACGGGTTTGAAAATTATAGCACTTTTTGCAGAGAACGAACCGATCTCGGGAGAAGCTTTCGACAAAGAGGAGGAAATCATGGCGTCTAGAGTGGATGTAGGATGCACAAAATCCCCAAAATCCATAAAACTGGTATTTTTGGTATTCTAGCGAGGATCGGATCCTTGCTACTGAAGGGTTGCATCTGGGCTATTTATGTTAATTACCATGGGTAATGTCTTGACTAGGAATGCCAACTTAGCCGAAAATACTGACTCCCACAAAAGGTCGCTAAGCAGGTCCGCGAATGGTCGTTCAGGTTCAACGGGGCGGAAAACCATTCGAGTTCCTGGAGCAGGTAGAATGGTCCGCCAACACGTACGGTTTGGAGCTCGATATGATCCCTCGAGCGATGCCGGAGTTGCTAAAAGGAAGGGCTTTGAAATGGTTCATCGCCAACAATAAGCAGTGGAGAACTTGGGCAGAATTCATTGAAAGTTTCCACACATATTTCCTGCCAAGAGATTTCTTCACCAGGCTGGCGGACCAGGTCCGGCAAAGGAAGCAAGGCTTCAGCGATTCGTTCAAGGACTACATGATCGACATGCAGACGATGGTGAGGCCACTTAATTACTCCCCTAAAGAGACCCTAAGGACCATCAAGGAAAACTGCACCCCTAGTCTAAGGATCTTCCTAAGGGCATACAAAGTGTCGGACCTGGACACGCTAATGATCCTAGCCGATGAGTACGAAGAACTGGAAAAGGAACGGGAAGTCTTCGCACAGGAGAACAAGTTCTCAAAGACAAAGTCGGCGTCACCAACACAGGTGACATGCAGGAGATGCGAGGAGGAAGATAACCAGGACACACGAGGAAACGACCAATGGTCACCACCACACCAAGCCAGACGACAGCAGGCAACAGACGCACCACGCGGAGGCCATTGGGCACCACCCCCACAGCAACAGAGACAGCCAAACAATACCTTGTGGAGGCCACCAAGCAACACACAGAGGCCACAAGATGCCACCCATATCACAGACCCGCAGGAGGCCTGTCGGAAATGCGGTGGGAACGGACACTGGGCTAGAGGATGTCGTAACCAGCGGCTGCTGTTTTGCTGGATATGCGGCAAGGTGGGTGTTAGGAGCGTCGTTTGCTGCCAACGATCGGGAAATGGCCAGCGATCTCAGCCGCAGAGAGGCGAGCGGGGATCGCACAATGCCACCTCTGCAAACTAACGGGCGAGCTAATCGAGGAGGAGCAGCAGTTGTCCGCAGCTGTGATGATTGGTGGGAAAAGCTACAAAGCCACAATCGACACCGGAGCAACGGCAAGCTTCGTTAGCGAAGAATTGGCGGACAATATCGCTGCTCTAGGAAAGATTACAAGGACGAGACGGCAAGTTAGGTTGGCAGATGGAAGGTGCGGCGGAATTAATGCGCAGCTCGAGGTGGAGGTCAAATTCGGCAACAAACAAGTGACCATGAGCCTGTTGATTTTACCCGGGGTAGTGGATCCATTAGTGTTGGGATGGAACTTCCTGAAACAAGTCGGAACCGAGATAAGGTGTGCTGGACACGAAATAATTATACCAGCCAGGAACCGACACAATGGATGGCTCGAGGAGAAGCTATCAGTAGCAGTCGTTCAACAAGTAAACGAGTTGGACGATACTAAAGCGTTCCTTGAAACAGAGCTGGCAGACTTCAGCACAATGTCGGGAACATCGAATATGGCAGAACACCAGATCAAAATGAAGGACGACAAGCCAGTCAAGCAGAGATACTACCCAAAGAACCCAAAAATTCAAGGGGAAATCAACGCAAAGGTGGACGAGCTTCTCCAAATGGGGTTCATAGAGCATTCAAAGAGCCCATACAGCTCCCCCATCGTGATGGTGAAAAAGAAGACAGGCAAGTGGAGACTATGTGT